>NC_056728.1:449249550-449389550 GCF_019279795.1 Protopterus annectens | reverse complement strand
AGTTCCTATACTGTTGAGTATTTGATACATGTGATCAAAGTTAATACATTTGGTATAAAATGCATGTAAGCATTATATTACATACACTACAATTTTAATTTAGTCAGATTGAAGGTGACAAGAATCATGTCATAGCTTTAAACTTATTCAAAATTATCTGTAGTTTCTGAAAAGTGAATGTCATATGTTCTTAATGCATATCCATGTAGCTATTTATTTTGAAAACCACTTGAAGCGGTGACGACAACACGCTGAGAAGAGTGTCCCAAACGTCCTTATCAATAGCAGCAAACTCCTGCTCATCTTATGGGACCTCCATGCATTTCCAGGGAAGGGAATAGTAAGCCCAACAAAAAGATCTGACTCCTCCTGGGGACTTTTGCCAGTGGGTCATACTTCTCTGGAAGGTACTCCAGAGGCATGCTGACAAGGTGTCCAAACACCTCATCTTACTCCTATCAACCACAGAGTAATAGGGGCTATACTAACCACAGAGTGATAGGGGCTATACTAACCACAGAGTAAAAGGGGCTATACTAACTACAGAGTAATAGGGGCAATACTAACCATAGAGTAATAGAGGCTATACTAACCACAGGGTAAAAGGGGCTATACTAACTACAGAGTAAAAGGGGCTATACTAACTACAGAGTAATAGGAGCTATACTAACCACAGAGTAATAGGAGCTATACTAACCACAGAGTGATAGGGGCTATACTAACCACAGAGTAATAGGAGATATACTAACCACAGAGTGATAGGGGCTATACTAACCATAGAGTAATAGGAGCTATACTAACCACAGAGTAAAAGGGGCTATACTAACTACAGAGTAATATGAGCTATACTAACCACAGAGTAATAGAGGCTATACTAACCACAGAGTAATAGGAGCTATACTAACCATAGAGTAATAGGAGCTATACTAACCACAGAGTAAAAGGGGCTATACTAACTACAGAGTAATATGAGCTATACTAACCACAGAGTAATAGGAGCTAGACTAACCAGAGTAATAGGAGCTATACTAACCACAGAGTAAAAGGGGCTATACTAACTACAGAGTAATAGGGGCTATACTAACTACAGAGTAATAGGGGCTATACTGTATTCCAGGATACTCTGATATTATCAGGCTTTGTAGTTTATAACCAACAGTGACCTTCACAACCCTGTGAAGGAATGTAAAGTCTGCCGCATATATCCTTGAACTCATCATCTCGGTCACTACTTAGAGTTCATAAGAACCAGTTGATTTACTGATGGCAATCTCTACAAGTGCCAGTCATGTGAATCAATATCTCTGAAAACTACTTTCATTGATAATTGAGGTTGCCCTTTCCCTACTGTTGTGCAACTCTGGAGTTAGCCCATATAGGCTGAGAGGCTACGGTCTCTCCCCACATGTAGTGGTGGAAAATGAGGTTTCCTCCCTACAAAAATAAATTATTTCTTTATCAAGTGTTTTTTAGCAATATTGATTATAGTAACAACTCTCATAGACAATGCACCTGGCAAACCATATATCCAAACTCAAAACCATAGTTGAAGGTAGTGAAATAAATTAACCATTCTCACGTTATTTCCAATTTAGTACAATACCTGTGCTATAACTATTGTACCAATACCTGTGCTATAATCATTGTACCGGCCAACTAGTCAGTCATGTGATCTACTCTACTTTCACTTGTGAACAAAACCCCAAGTTGTTTAAACTTTAGAATCAAAAGTAGCTGGTCTCCCTTACATGCAAAGGTAATCTACCCATTTCTATGAGAAGACCATGACTTCTGAACTGGAGGTGTTGATTTTAATCCCAGACAATTCACATTCAGCAGCATATTAGTCCACTGCATGCTAGAGATCTCATTCACTTAAGGATAGTAGGACAACATCATTAAACATAAAAAAACATCAACAAAACAGCAACAAAAATGACAACCTGACATAATCAAACTGCATGCTTTCCAAACATTAGCTGTGCCTTAAATATATACACACACACACACACACACACACACTATATATATATATATATATATATATATATATATATATATATATATATATATATATATATATATATGAACAGGACGGGCACAAGACAAAGTTTTGTCAGAGTCCTCTGCTAACCTTGAACATATTCAAATGTATTTCAAGAATATAGACACACATCTCACACATGAAATACAGACAAGTGCTAAGCAACAGTGATTCCAGTATTGCAAACTGTTATAGCATTTCCCACAAGATATTTTGAGGTTCACAGTCATACATCTTCTTCAGGTCCCCTAGACACATGGATACAGTATTTGCAAACTCCTGTGACTCCTTCCAATATCAGTGTAATGAGAAGGAGTTCATTTGCTGTTCCATGGCCAGAGTGGAATTTGCATCTCTCTTCCTGAATGAGAGACTTAACTGGATGAAGTCTCCTTCCCACCAACCTGGCCTGCAGTGTTCCAGTGAGCGCTGAGAAATGTGATCTCTATAAATGGAACAAAGCATCTTGTTCTTTCTTTCAAAATAAGGGCCATTACCCCAGTTTGCCATGCTAGATGAAATGCCCCAATTTTCCATGAAATACTGAAAAGGTCTGTTATCCAAAGTCCTTAAGCATTTTTTCTGGATATGATCCATCCCTGCAGCCTTGCACACTAGAACTCTAAAATCATTCTCTGCAAAGGAACTCAAACTTTGTGCTCCAACTTCCAGTGGTTGCATCCTGAGGTTTTGACAAAATCATGTTATAACCTCACAGTTCAAACAACTGTTCCTATCTCTATAATCATAAGTGCTGCTAAGGAAGTAACAGAAACTGGATTTCACAGTAACCATTCATTTTTATAATGCTTTGTAAACAACTTACACTTCTCACTAACCTCCAGGTCTACACAAACATTTGCAACATTTTCGTCATCCATCTGTAAGCTTTCATGAGAAGCTAGCACTTCTGTCTTTGTCACTTTGTTGTTGAAATATTTTGAGGACTATAATTATGTCAATATAGACAAATGATTATGACTAGCATTTAATATTTCTTTAGCTGTGGTAAGCAGAGATGAAATATCAGTGCAGCTGGATTGTACATCATGTAAGCGTTATGATAAAGTCTTTTAGTAGTCTGTCTGGTATTCAAATTATTAATTTATGTGTGAAAAGACAATACTAGATGCCTAGAGCCATCACTATTATAATCTTAGACAAATGTATGGAGGCATCTTGAGGGTTTTTCAGAAATTTTATCCAGAGAAATGAATCAGTTTCCACCATTTTCTTCTGACACTGTCTCATCAGGGAAGGGCATCAGTTCATAGCTCATAGGCTTGTAGTTAAGTACTAGGTTACCTGGCCTTGGAGCCATTTTAACCCTAGCCAATTTCTCTTTCAAAGGTGAGAACTTAAACCATGTATCTTGTGTCCATAAGGTAAACACCTTAACCATTGTACCAACCCCCAACCCATGTTCACCAGATTCAGGTTTTCAGCAGAGTGATTTTTCTCACCTTTAACAATGTCCAGCAAGATCAGCATTTATCCACATTTGCTGAGAGTAGCCTCAGTAATATCACATTACTACCTTGTGTGCCACTGAATGGTAGCCAGAACTTTGAAATCATACAAAAGTCATTCCCATAGCCGATCAAAACTCCTGCCACACTCAGGACTTCACCTTTGTTGATTGTTTTGGTCCAGTGGCTGCCTTCCTTGATTTTCAGTATCAGTCAGTCAGGTATGGAGACTGTCCTGCTAGAATTGCATGAAACACTCTTTCTTTAATCTGACAGCTTTCCTCACTGCCTCTGTCCACCAGCAGGTTCTAAGATTACCAGTGTGATAAGCTTCAGTCCCCTTTTCACCACAGCTTTTTGTTACCAGCTTAACTATTGAGGTCCGGAACAGGGTCTGTTGAGAACTGATGTCCATGTCCATCCCAGGTATACAGAAGAAGCTTTTTCTTATAGGTTCATAGGTTCATATGTTAGTACTAGGCTAACTGCCCTTGTGGACCATTTTAAGCCTAGCCAACTACCCCATGTAGGAATCAAGCCTTGCACCTTCTCTTTGTAAGGTGAACACCTTAACCATTATGCCAACCTTCCACCTCCCAAATAAACACCTGTTCCCTACTTCAAACCCATGACCATCGTAGGGTGTAGGGTGCTGCATTAACCTGCCATGCCACACAGCTGTTAAGGCTGGGATCAAGCTCAACTTGCATAGAAGCTTTGGTTAGGTATTTTCAGAATATTTCCATTATGTGTTTGGAGTTCCCAGTCCTGCCTAGTCACTGCCCCTGCCTTCTGACCCAACTAATCATTGAACAGTGATTAGATGTCATGTAAGCAGCCCTACTGATGACAATGTGCAACACATACATCCTCTGGTCCAATGATAGTCATTGATATTTGAAACAATGTGCTGCAGTAAAAAGCATGCTTATGAGCATCCTGGAGGTCATACATAGTGTCTGCTATGGATAATCCATGATTAGTATACAAGCCGAAAACAACTCATCACTCACACTGAAAACAAACAAGCTGTTCCTCCCAGTCACACTGCTGCAGGCATCTCCATCATTCCCTACATGAGTGCTGAGGTTCCTAAGGGTGGGGAGGGGGTGCAGTGCTGTTTTTTTGCAGTCATTACAAACCATGACTGACAAAAATGAATAGCACTGCTCTCAGATATTTACACGTAACCTTTAAATACTAACTGCAAACATAGTCCACAAACTAAGTGTCACAAAATGGGAAAATAAATGGATGTGGTCCACCAGCGCACCTTACTCCACGAAAGCTCATGTTCAAGGCTCATAAATAAGCAGCACCATGAAAGGAATTAAAGCAGTGTACCTAATAACTCTAAGATGGCATTTATATTCATGACCATGCCTAATTAAACCCAAAACTGTGCTATCTCTCACAAGTTTTGTAAAATATTGTTTTAAAAAATTACATAATGACAGATATTCTTGATACAATAAATGCTAATGCATACTAATACAACATTTTCTTTTTGTATTGCATATCACATTGATTACAATATATATATATATATATATATATATATATATATATTTTTTTTTTTTTTTTTCAAATCTGTCCCTCTGTCAAAACATAACAGGTTGAGTGCTGTGGTTTACTGTGCCAGCAGAGAATGATAGGATAACTGCACAGTGACAACACGGGTTCATCCACAAGTGATGTGTCATTCTACTATTCCAGCCCATGTATTTTGGGTCAGAAGAATTTGTACTTGTCTTTAGATGTTTTGGAGGAGTTAATTATGGACAAGCACATTATAGGGCTATCTTTGGCTATATAGGCGCTATTACTGATGATATCAGAGGCTTTTCTTCAGATATGCATTATGGTGGGGAACACACAATACAGATATAGGTGTGAATGGGGCTACATGTTTGATGGTCTTTGTATGCAGTCAGTATACATGCATGGTATATTGACATGGTGATCCACTGCATGTTCATATCTAGGAGGATCACTGGTTTTACATGACAACATTAAGCTGTACTGAATTCTGACTGAAAAATAATTGTCATTTCTAGATAGATGTATAATAACAAGGTGTCATTGGCTCAGCAGGTAATACACCTGCATCTGGTATTGGAAGAGCAGAAAGCTGTGGGTTCTATTGCCATGCCACATAGGTGGGTTTATTTTCTTATGACACTGTCGTGCAGGATAAGGGGGGGTGCTGCACTGCTAAACGTGCCATCCTTCAGATGACATCTTTAATCAAGGTCTTATCTGCCACATTTGGTGGTATCTCTTGTGGCTGTAAAAGATCTTGTAGCAGTTATTGAAAACAGCAAGGGGTCTATTTATAAATCCACATATTTACATATTTACACATACAAGAATGAACAATATAAACACATTTAAGTCCACAAAGAACATTCAGCAATCATTACTATAGACAGAATAATGAAAAATAGAACATTTATCAACTCCATTTTAGCCGCAATCAATATTTTCTCTCTTTCTGTAAAATTTGAAGATTCAAAAGTTTGTTATACAAAAGTTCACCACACCTAAACTTCCATAAACAAAACACAACCACAGATAAGTTTATCAACATTATCAACATCTGTATCATTGTGTTCATACTACCAAAAATCAAGCATGTCCATGGTAATTGTTTAGACCCTACTTGTTTTCCAAATATATTCACTCTTTTCTCAAATTTTTTTTCTATTACACTGAAAAAAAGAAATATATATATATATTGATGTGGCATATATGCCATTCCCAAGGATTCAGAAAGCATCTCACTGCTGCCATTAAGGGCTGCAGTAAAAATGTCTTGTTTCTATATTAAAGTATTCTGTGATTCAGAGACATATCAGCTGCAATGAGGAAAGACCGACCTCATTACAGGCTAATTTGCATGCCTCCAAAGTGCTGTTAACTATTGCAAGGGCAGATCTGCTTTAGTTAACAGTGGTGGAGGGCACATCATTTTAGCACAGGCACCCCTCCCTCATTCATTCCCCCACACACAGTGCAAACGCATACACACACACACACAGACACACACACACACACACACACACACACACACACACACACACACACACACACACACACACACACACACACACACACACACACACACAACACTTACCCCATACCTGTCCTTGTTTCATGAGAATATCTGTGATGTCTCCTGTTTCCTGCCCTTATATATCAAAGGTGATTAAAGTCAATCAATAATGCCACTCATTGGAATTTCATATTCTTATTGTGCAGAAACTGCACTGCAATGCTACACTTGTTGTTTTGTTAACTATTTAACTGACTCAGCGTCACAAATCTTAAATTCTCCCAGATGTTGTTGAGTGCTCCTTCTGACTCTGTCCTGAAGAACCCCCGCCCATCCATCTCAACTGTATTATTAAAAAAACCTTGCTGCACTAACTTATTTGTTGTTTCAGGTCTATATCACAACGTCAAACTAACATAAGTTCGAATGTTGTAATAATGAACCCTAAAGTCCAAAACCCAATAAAAATGAAAACACAGAACAATGATTTTTTCCCAGGGAAAAAAATTGCTGTTCCGTGACAAAAAAAAAAAATTAGACCTTAAACTTAAACTAAGTGGGTGGGCTTTGCCCCCACACCCCCAATGTGGGGGGATGTGCCCCTGACACCCCCTTACTTAAATAATCCAACTCCGAGATCACACCACAGTGGAGGAAATAGCAAAGCCCCGAAAACGGCACACCATTTTTTTTCCCTGGGAAAAACATTGATGTGTCATGGCTTCGCTATTTTTGAATTTCTGACTTTTGGGTTCGATAGTACAACATTCGAACTTCTACAAGTTCAACGTTGCAATATAGACCCAGTTGTTTCCTATGCCAATGGTGCAGGCTTCAACACCCTTTCCCACCTCCTTGCTATTGTATTTTTTTTTTAACATTTAATTTGGAGATAATGCTATCCCTGATGTCTAGTGGTGGTGCAGAGGGCTAATATTACTGTGGGAGGTAGGAGGGTGCAGAGTTTAAATCTATTTTAATGCCTTTAAGACATGCTATCGATAGCATCCCTGGTGTCTAGTACTCCCTGTCCTTTACCCCCATCTCCAATTTTTAATTTATTTTAGTGCCCATCAGGCACAATATGCAGAGTAGCACTGGTGACTAATGCTCCCACAGCCTATGTTTAAATGTTGGTAATGCATGATTTAGGACTTATCCCTAATGTCTAGTGTTCCCCTGACCCACATAGTTAGAGTTATCCCTGCTGGCTAATGCCCCACCCCCATGAACATAGTTAAAGCTATCCCTGGTAGGTAGTGTTCGCACAACCCACACAGTTAAAGTTATCCATGGTGTCTAGTGTTCCTTTAGAATCACGTAGTTAGTGAAAAAACAGCAGCACATTCTCTCCCCTTTCAGTTCTAAATTGTAACATTCCATCTAGTCAGTATGACTACCACTTTGGATATCCTCTGAAAAGAGGTCAGCGGCCCAACCTAGTCAACAAAGCTAAAAATAAATAAAAAACAGTGGCAGTTATGGAGGTGGGTGTGTACAGCCATGTGTACACACCTCAGAAGTTCAGGTATCTGGCAGTATGCACAAGACACATGACCATGCCGTGCAAGAAGAGGTGGTGAAAAGAACAAGTCCAAATGTCTGTTGGCTCATGCCATATTACACATTCTGAGTGTCTGTGGCAGAAAGACTTGGCATCTCTCAATAGCATACCAGCTGTCACCTGGATGGAGTGAAACACACTTACATTCTTATATGGGGAGTCATTAATATCTGTTATGGTTAGAAAAGCAGAATTTTATCCAAGCAGATTACCAATGGAATGCTATGTGATTATTTCCCTTCACCAAAAGAATGTAACTACCTTATTTTTTCATTATGGAGGAACATTAAGGCCTCATTTAATCAGTATTTCCCACCTTACACTTGCCTCATATTACCTTACTGGCCGCAATATTTCACTCCTCAGTATAGTTTAATAGTTTCGTAATACCTATGTTAACAGCCACCAAACCATATCCAGACACAGACTCGTCTCTCCACCTAACCCCTGAGAAACCATATAAACAACTGCATAGAAATAGCAGTACCAGACTGAAACAAATCCAGGTCAAACTGCAAAAATAAGCCACCCTGGTGGACCCCTGGTATTAATAGGTTGAAATAAAATACTGTGAAGAAGTAAGTGGAAATGTGTACAACAGAGCAAAACATCCCAAATTAGTAAAAATAGCCTCCAAAGCTAAGGATAACCATAAGACATTTTCCAGTTATATCCCCAGTCTTAAGGACAACACCCAGCAATGTGCGAAATTAGTTGTAGATGGCATCACCTATACTCAGATGGAAAACACAGCAGAACTGCTGGCCGACAGATTCAGCTCAAATTTCACCTCCTGTCATCCCCAGTTCTCCCCCTAGAAATACCTTCCACCACTCCACCCCCAATTATCACTAAAGAACAGGTTGCAGCTGCACTCTCTAAAGCCTTCAATATACGAGAGTGCCTCTTAAACAGTTTAAATCAGGACTTATCGGCCCATTAGGATCTCTGTTTAACCACAATGACAGTGGTGAAAGGTATCAATTACAAGGTTTAGGAGTAGTCTGTTTATCTGATGAAGTCTGTCTGAAGAACGAAAACATGGTGAAATGTCAAATGTTTAGTTTTTATTTTTGTTTTGATGGTTGTGAGTTTTATGCTTGTGGAACTATTATCGGAATAATAAAGTGCTTGTCGGATTAAGACAAGGAGTTTGTCCTTTCACCAGTATCCTGTTTTTTTGTCATCTTTTGGGTGTTTGGCCAATTTTCTTCTGCATTCATTAAGTGAGTTTCTTCATAACATAATTTATGGGCTTAGTGGTGTGCTATGATTAATATGTTTTTTTAAGAGCATGAAACCTAGTGATAGTGGACCAATGTGAGAGACTTGTTTCATGTTTCTTAAATATTTACATCTCTCTCAGGTTGTGATATCAACTGGTGTAAGCAATGAATAGTCAGTAAACATAAGACAGTTGCTACATTGCCATAGAACATCTATGTAATCAGTGTGGCCACAGATGGAGTGAGAACAGACTACCGAACCATTTTTCCAGACAGTAGAAAACTAGGACTTGTGTAGTACTCAGTGGATGGAGCGAATCTACTGTAGCTGAATCTTGATAGTTAAGAATGATGTAGTTAGGGAGATACACTGACGTTTGGTTAGATGGTGGCTAAACTAGCAGCACTAAGTGAAAAACAGAATTATTTCTGCCACAAAATGATTGCTGGCGGTGTGTTGCTACTACTGGCTACTGCTACTGGTGCTGATCTCATAACAGCTATACTAAGCTAGGAATTAATCTCTCTCCTTCACTCACCAGAAGCAAAGCAGTAGCTCTATTCCCAAGCTGGTTCCTGTGATGTGAGTGACAAGTTATTTAGTGATTAACCATCTTGTTATGGATTGCACAGATGTTTGTAAGCTTGTTGCAGCCTTATCCTGGTAGTTGCCCTGGGTAGCATGCACAACAGCTCAGCACAACAGAGCTAAGATATACAACAATGCAAAATGAAAACAGAACAGTATTTCTCCAAAATGTCAGCCAGACAAATCAGGGAAGTGCTACATACGTGGCTCAATTAGATACAGTCAGGAATTAATGTCTCTTTGCTCCCTTTCTTCCCTGGAAAGAAAAAAACAGTAGGATTGATCCCAAGCTGACGCCTAAGAAGCAGTAGTCAGGTTTTCCAGTGACTGAATTTCTCTTAAAAGGTGAAGAAATAATCATTATCTGCTTGTTCCCTCTCCAGAAGCATAACAGAAAACTAACACCAAGCTGATTCCTGAGAAGTGGCTTGCAGGCTACCAGTGATCAGTAGTCTTCTCCACATGCTGTAGATTTTAAAAGAAGAAGGAAAAGATGCTGTGACCTGAATCTAAAGAGTTTGACAATATGAAGGCTGTGACATTATAATAACAATAACAAACACACACACACACACACACACACACACACACACACACACACACACACACACACACACACACACAGAAACACTTCTAGCTGCAAAAAAATGGAAAATGAGAATAATAAGTCAGTAAAGAATCATTGATAAACAAACAAAAAAACAATATATATATATATATATATATATATATATATATATATATATGTGTGTATAAAACCACAAAGCTGGCTATCCAGGTGTTAACATTCCTGTAACACCAAAAATAGATAATAAAAAAATAAATGGAGATCAGGAACAAGCCAAGGCTGAAAACAGTATTCCACATAAAACAGCGTAACCTTAAATAGAGAGATGACTCAAACAGGAATACGCATAGGCTCCAACATAAAGCTTTAATGGCAAGCGCTTTCACCCTTCAGGGCTTCCTCGGGCCAATACATTTTTTAAAAAGGGGACATCTTAAATATCTTAAGTCATATGACATTATTTCCTGTAATATATAAAAAGCTATACATTCTTTAAGTAACAATCAAAGGCATATTTATATATAATTTATACAATCATAATAAAAAACTAAACATTTATTAAAATCAACCATAAATAAATATATATGTATATATGTATAAAACCTCATAACATTGTTTAATTTTATTTAATTTGTAATTTCCTTCCTTTTAACATGGGTCTCATAGAGACCTTATCGTTGAGACCTGGTTTCTTGTCTGACCTAAGTCTTATAACCCACTTCACCTCACATTTTTCTGTAAAATTCTTAACATCTCCACCTCTTTGGCCAGGTATATTAATATACTATAATACTATAATATTACTAAAAACTTAAACACATGATCTTCTGATGTTTCAGTAATATGTTTAGAGAGATCATTCTTACAAGATCTAATCCGAATATTGTAAAGATGTTCTCTGATCCTATATTTCAATTTCCTGTCAGTTTTGCCAACATAGAATGCCGGACATAGCGTACAGGTAGCCAAATATACAACATGTTCGGAATCACATGTCACTGTGGTCTTGAATTCATACTTCTGAAAACTCAGTGGATGTATAAAGAAAGCATTATTATCTATATAAGGACAAAAATTACATCTATTACAAGGCATAGTACAAAAACAATTCATATGTGAACTAGTCATCCTATCAACTGATGGATAACACAGAAGTCTGTGTAAATTCATCCTGTTCTTATATGTAAAATGTGGTATAGTTCCAAATATATTCTTAATACTTGAATCAACAGTTAAAATATCCCAGTGTTTAATAAAAATATTCTTGATCATATTGGCGTCTTGTGTATAATACAATACAACTTTCATTTCAGTACATGTAGAGTCACTCATAGATTCATTCTCAGTATTAGCTAAAACATTTCTATCCATAAAGAATGGTGCCGCTTGGTTGTTCCTAACTATATCTAACCCATCTATCCCTTCCAAAATCTCTTTTAAACTATATGACCTGTGAAGTAGTCTATCTTGTAGCTCAGCTAAATCACCTTTATATGTTTCATTACTGGAGTTAAGTCGAGATATTTAGACTCATTAAAAAAGGTGTCTAGTTCATCCTTATCACCTGTCCAAATAAAAAAGAGGTCATCTATGAAACGAGTATAAAATATATAATATGTAATATATAATATATAACATTCTTCTTGTATATGAACCTAAACAGCTACGTTTGCTCTCCAGGCCTTCAGTGTTGGGAATCACTGTGAATAATGATTGAACATCTAAGGTGACCAGCCAATATGTCAAATCAATAGGATACTTATTACTACCATTCATATAACATAATAAGGAACTGTTTAGTATCCTTTAAAATGTAATTGTATGTATTAACTAAAGGTCTCAAAAATGTTCAACATATAAAGACATAGGTTCAGTGGCCCATCCTCGACCCGCTACTATCAGTCTCATGGGCGGTCGTTTTGGATTTTTATTAACTTTGGGGAGGCCCTTTATGATAGGCAGGAGGGAGTATTCAACCTGAAAGAACTTAAACACGTCTTCACTTATAAGACTACTTGCAAAGAGATTAGATATTAATTGGGATAAATTCAAAATACATCTCTCTACATCATCTAAACTAATAGAGTAAAAAGTAGTTTCATTTAACATTTCAGTCATACTGTTAACATAACTCTCTCTATCCATAACTATGACAGGGCCTCCTTTGTCGGTAGGTCTGATGACTATGGTCGTATCTTTTCTAAGTTCATTTACTGCTCTTCTTAAATTCACATTCAAATTTCCATACCATCTTCTATGTCTATTATCATTATATCATCTTCCACCAACTCTGAAAATGCATCAACTAGTGGATATAAAACTGGAACATATGTACTTGCTTTTTTAAAAGTTGGTATCTTCCTATAATGGGAACAATTTCCATAATCAAGTTTCAGTTGTAAATTCCTACTAAACATTTTTGCATCCACAATTGTGTCAGTTAAATCACTTTTCATGGATGGCATGTAGGTCAGACCCTTGTTCAATAATTCTAATTCATCATAAGATAACATTTTGCTAGAGATGTTCCATACTAGTGTGTTACAGTTCTTTCCCACATCTTCTTGACAGTGGGACCTAAGTGTTCTCCTTCAAAAACTTTCCTCTTCTGCCTTCCCATGCTCATAGATCTGTCCCTGCCACCCCTGCAATAATCGCTGATCGGGAAAGGGGCAGATTCTTTACAGTTTGAATCCTCTCTATAATTAAACACTTTTTGTCTCACTGAGGGACCTATATCCATATTATCAGACTGAATAGTAATAATATCATCGTTCCCTAAGGTAACACAATTATTAGTCACACTAATATTACATTCATTAGTAGCTGTAGCTGAAGAAGCAGTATCATTATCTCGGTGTACTAGTGCTGTAGTTTTAACACCCATGTTTCTATCTTCCATACAAGAAATACCTGTGTCCCTTGTGTTCTTATTACGACCACATTCAGGGTTCACAGTAAAGTTAACATTCTGAGTGTTCCCACTATTTACTTTCAAATTATTAGTAGTGCCATTATTCCGTTTAAGCTGCCTATTATTAATATCAACCTTAAGCCAAGTAAAGACATTTCCACTTTTAAAATCGTCTGTATCCCTTAATATTTTACTTTTTTTTCTGTTCTAACAGCCTTTTTTCAAACAAAAATACATTATCTAACAGTCGTTCAATGAATTTATCTGCAACAGGTCCAGAAAAATTAGAGCAAATATGATCTTGTTGCTCTTTTATGCGTTCACGCAGAGCAGTTTCTTCAGGTAAAAAGAATTTGTTTAGTACAGACATGTAACGTAGACTAGTATCAATGTTAATTTGTTGCCATTTGTATAAGAGTTCAGGATAAACAGTACCTGTGGTAGGCATGTTGAGGATCCTTAGAGCCCTTGGTATGAGTTTGCATGCCAAACAAACCTCAAAATGTTGGCATTGTGTCTGTAATCGTTTCATCTTTAGAAAGTCCACTTCTAACTGATCCAATAACTCCGACAATGCAAAGAAGAATGTTATATTTTATACTCATTTCATAGATGACCTCTTTTTTATTTGGGCAGGTGATAAGGATGAACTAGACATCTTTTTTAATGAGATTAATAGTCTAACCTCATATTTTAAATTTACTATGAATACGTCACTTACAAACATACCATATTTAGATGTGTACATAGAAAGGTTGAATAATGGTTTACTTAACACAGGTGTTTATAGGAAACCATGTCATAAAAATGCTTTGCTACATAGGAATAGCATGCACCCTGATTTTGTCTTTCGGAACATAATTAAAGGACAAGCTATGAGGATATCTCGACTTAACTCCAGTAATGAAACATATAAAGGTGAGTTAGCTGAGCTACAAGATAGACTACTTCACAGGTCATATAGTTTAAAAGAGATTTTGGAAGGGATAGATGGGTTAGATATAGTTAGGAACAACCAAGCGCACCATTCATTATGGATTGGAATGTTTTAGCTAATACTGAGAATGAATCTATGAGTGACTCTACATGTACTGAAATGAAAGTTGTATTGTATTATACACAAGACGTCAATATGATCAAGAATATTTTTATTAAACACTGGGATATTTTAACTGTTGATTCAATTATTAAGAATATTGTTGGAATTATACCACATTTTACATATAAGAACAGGATGAATTTACACAGACTTCTGTGTTATCCATCAGTTGATAGGATGACTAGTTCACATATGAATTGTTTTTGTACTATGCCATGCAATAGATGTAATTTTTGCCCTTATATAGATAGTAGTGCTTCCTTTATACATCCACTGAGTTCTCAGAAGTATGAATTCAAGACCACAGTGACATGTGATTCTGAACATGTTGTATATTTGACTACCTGTACGCTATGTCCGGCATTCTATGTTGGCAAAACTGACAGGAAATTGAAATACAGGATCAGAGAACATCTTTACAATATTTGGATTAGATCTTGTAAGAATGCCCTCTCTAAACATGTTATTGAAACATCAGAAGATCATATGTTTAAGTTTTTAGTATTATACATTAATATACCTGGCCAAAGAAGTGGAAATGTTAGGAATTTTCCAGAAAAATTCGAGGTGAAGTGAATTATAAGACTTAGGTCAGGCAAGAAACTGTGTCTCAATGATAAGGTCTCTATGAGATCCATGTTAAAAGGAAGGGAATTACTAATTAAATAAAATTAAACAATGTTATGAGGTTTTATACATATATACATATATATTTATTGTATGGTTGATTTTAATAAATGTTTAGTTTTTATTATGATTGTATAAATTATATGTAAATGTGCCTTTGATTGTTACTTAAAGAATCTATAGCTTTTTATATATTACAGGAAATGATGTCATATGACTTAAGGTATTTAAGATGTCCCCTTTTTAAAAAATGTATTGGCCCGAGGAAGCCCTGAAGGGTGAAAGCTCTTGCCATTAAAGCTTTATGTTGGAGCCTATGCGTATTCCTGTTTAATTCATCTCTCTATTTAAGTTTACGCTGTTTTATGTGGAATACTGTTTTCAGCCTTGGCTTGTTCCTGATCTCCATTTATTTTTTCAATATCTATCAATATCTATCTATATAATAAAATATTACCCCAATGGTCTGAAGAAAGCATGAGATCATTTAAAAGGTTTCAACCTTAGCCAACTCAACCTTTACATTAATGTTTTGTGTACTGTACTTGAACAGGAGTTATGTGATCACATATCTTTTATCATATTTAAAGAATAATGGGTTATTTTTTATTTTATAATTTTGCACCCTCTCTCAATCAATAGCTTCTCCTAGTAAGATTAAAGCCCATTTGTTCATTGTTGACAGATCACCTACAGGTCCACCAAGGAGACATCTAGGTGAGCATTCAATGAGGCATCTGTGAAGGTTAATTATGTGCTTTCTGGCATCCCAGCAATGAAAACATTTTCTACCAGTTAAGCTATCCCCTCTCCCTGGCAGTGGGACTTGTAACCCACATCACTGCTGAAGCCCACAACTTCTTCTCCAACACAAGGACATGTTCTCATCCATTTGGTGATTGAACGCTACTACTAGTCAGTTGCTAGGTTGAGTACAAGCAGGACCACAGTTAGTTGGTCCACTTCATCCTTCATATAGCTGCTCTAATTGGTGGCCAGCTCTACTCTCCCCTCCACCTGGTTAGGCATGTCCTTTCTCCTGCCATCTCGATCAAGCAGAGTCAAACTCTGGTCATCTGAGCTGTAGTCATAGCTTTATCTCTCTTTTCCATGAGGCTGGCTCAGCATATTGTACTATTTTTGATTTTGTTATGAGGAAGCCATATTGTTATGTTGAGATAACAAAGGGAGTTAAAATGTTTATTAATATTCAGCAGTCATTTATTTTTACTCTGTGTGTTGTTATTTCATATGCAAGACACTCATTATAAAAAGGTAGATATAGCTAAGATCTTACATCCGAACCTTAATAAACAAGGATATCTGTCTCTTGTCTGGACTGCATCAGCATGCTACTTGTATTATAATCTGATTAATTCTTTCTACACTGCTTAGCTTAAGTATCAGCCAGTTATTCTTGTTGTTTTCTTTTTATTGTTGTAATATGTCCATTGTCTTATCAAGTTCTAGCTATTTTTATTACACTTTATCAAAACATTTCATCATCTTTTTCTTGATACATATAAATTTATTTGCCATAAGAAGTTATCTTCTCCTAACAGCTAACTCATTTATGTCTGATATCAGTTATTAATGTTTAAAGCTGCTACCTTTATTTGTGTCCAGATATTCACTCTTTTGATTTTTCTTGAGTTTATCCTACAATTTTTTAATGTTTATATGTTAGAGCCCAATCATTTCATTATCTTTTTTCATTTACTGCCTACAAAGGCATTGTAAACACTCCAGAGTTGCAATCAATGAATGATAACTTTGTTCTGTAATTGGGTTATAGCAAGATCCCCCTCCAAAAAAATATGATTCACTACAGAGTAGACCCTGCTATAATCTGTTTTGCAGATTAAACTACTGAACTACATTTTTCCACAGAACTTTCCATGACCACAAAACAGTGTTGCCATTGTACAATGATAATGCTAATGCAGCCCCCAGATCAGTTTATTAACTGCCAACAACAGCTAGCTCCTGTCATATGACCTAAACCAGCACAGCTCTCCATCTTAATTCTTCATAGTATAAATTGCTTTTCCCATTCCCAGCCCAAATGCACTGAATATTTTGAAAAAATGTATTTTATTATACCCACTGTCTTGCAATGTGATGCTTCCCTTGTCTTTTAAATGATCGAGTACAGGTACACTATAATTCACACCTAAGTGCATTGCCAGGTTACTCCATTTTGCAATGCATGATGCATATGTAGAATTTATTTATTTTAGTTAATCAATAGTAGAACTTCCAAGTGTCCCAGTGGGCTCATTGTGCCTTATATATGACTTTGACCCCATCGGGTATGCCAGGATTATAAATTTCTGTTTTTGTTTTGGAGCTACATGTGTATCTGCAATGATAAACAGCAAATTCTCCAATTTCAGTTCTTTTTTAATATGTCAGCAGTCGTACTGTCCTGTTAACCAAGTCATGCTTTCTGTTTATCACATCAGTTCCTTACACATCTCTGTCTTATTAACCAGAGAAGGATTCTCTGATTGCATGTACATATATTGTTAATTTAACACCTTTGTACCAGTCCTTTTTCTGCTTAGCATACTATCAATGGTGTGCTATAAATCTGGGCATAGACATGTGTAGTGATATAAAACAGAAAGGAATAAAAATTTCAGAACACTGAGTAGCGTCATGTTAATCTTGCATTAAATTGTACATAAATTTGAAAAACTGACAGTAAATTGTACATACTTTATTGGTATAAATTATGTAAAAAAATGCAATATGTGACAGATATAAGATACACAATAAATAAATGACCATCTGGCCTAGGCAGGATCAATTTAAACAGGTGCAGTTCAGCCAGAAACATATTTGAGCTATGACAGCTAAATGAAATCATTTCTGCCACTGTCTGCTCAGATTTTTGTTTCATGGTTTAGTGGTTAAGAAGCAAGATGATACAAAAAATTAAATTTTATATCATATAGCTTTAATTTTCCTTAATATCATTATCAAATCTAATTATGCAAGTAAATCTATTAAAGTATCTTATGAGACAACCTCATTTTAAAGTCATAGCAAGTGCAATTACAGTTTAAAGAGAATATTTATGTACAGCAGTTAACAAAAATCATTGCAATTTAGCACCCACACATCACTTAATTAGTGTAAGCATAAGTGATATAATTACTTTGAGGCTAGCATTGCCTGTAATGTGGGGTAATTTCATGCACTGCTAACATAAAATATCTGTCCTATATTTTTGCTGTTCATAATATTTACATAAAATCAGCATGATTAGAAAAAAGATACCAAGTTTGTTGCTTGTTAGGATTTTGAAAAGCTAATGCTTGCTCAGTGTGTGGCATGCAAAGTTTCTTCATGGTCACCAACGTGTTGCTTAAGTAGTTTTGCAGCACGTTTGTATTACTGGTAGTCATATAGCAAAATAGCAAGAATTGCATTATGGTTTCAGACATACAGGCTTAGGGTTTAGTCACAATCCCTACATTTACAGAACTTACTAAAATCAAAATGGTACAATAGTGTTAAAAATATATACCTGTCTGCACAAGTTATAAGATCTAGGCTAGTTTTCTTTTCCTAGTTTTTTTCTTTAGTCACATTGTGCCACAAAATGGCATGCTTGCAGATACAGATGACTGAATGAGAGACTACTGAAGCAGAAAGCAGAGTATTGAATTAAATGCAATGCAGTTCTATTTGGGGAAACAGAAATTTCAAAGCTTGTGCCACATCACTGACACTCCCCACCAAACTGACTCAGTTATCAGAGACCTGGACTGGCAAATATATGTTGAGAACAAGCTATCATTTCACCATCATGTATTCTCCATAGTTTGCAAATCATTCTGCTTAGTCTAGCTAATCTCTAAAGAAATGTTCACTGATCAAAAGAAGTGAGTTTTTTTGCATTTATCACTTATCACATAGAATGATGTCTTTAACCAATACCTCTCTAAGCATCTTGCCCACCTCGACAGCCTCAATGAATCTTCTCCCAAAAAACTTACAGGACAAAAGAGTCTCAGCAACCCAGATAAACTACCTGCCTTTTTTCTTATACTCAAGTCTCTTACAGTCTCTTTTATCGTAACTTGCGCTTCAGCTCTGGGCCAAGAAAGACCCTTCCCTATTTGACTTTCTTCACCTTCATAAAGCTAATGATTTCTAATATGCATGCACCAAAGGCTTTAATCTTCATCAGCAAATAAATTGCAGTCAGTGTTGGGACTACTGCAACACTACTTCTAACAAAGTGCATTCTCCTTCTTTGTAACATGCTTCCCCGATGTATCAAACAAAGTAGTAACCTATTGACTTCCAGTGTCAACCTCAGTGATTGGATGGGTTTTTCTAAATTCACCCCGAGGATAGCAGTGCAAATCCTCCTTAAAAAGGCAATAAGATCAACTGAAGCACAGCAAACCCAAGGGCAGGGTACATTGATTTGGTTTGGCACCAATATAGTCTTAACTACTTGCTTAGTATATACCTGTTAATCTATGAACCTATGAAACAATGAACCAATAGGAAGTGATCTTTAAATTAGTATGAATTACTTCAGGGTCTAAAAACAGAAGTTAAAAATACAAAAGAACAGCTTTGTGATTATTTCTTTGCTATATGGTATAGAATATATCTGCAATGCTATCACACCTTAACAAAGCACAAGCAATATTTTATAATGTGAGTGTGTTGGTCATTATAGTAATAACCCACAGCTTGGTGTGAGTAATGCTTGATTTATTACCTAAAAACATAAAAAAACTAAGAGCCAAAACAAATCACCAAAGCATATGTAGAATACTGGCCAGGTGAAGCCCAAGTGACCAAACAAAGCCAATAAATCCAGCATTACTCACACCCACCTGTGGGTTATTGCTATTATACAATGGTGTTAGTTTTGTGTTTGTGTTGTTATTATTTAGGTTTTTGTTTGTTTTATTTTGTATTCTTCTACTTTTTCTGAGATAAAACAGTCCAGACTTTAGTTCAAGTTTATTGTTTATTTTAAACTATCTCAGAACAAGTGGAAGAATACAAAATAAAACAAACAGAAACCTAAATAACAATTTTTTTATGGTCACTGGGGCTTTGCCCTTAAAAGTATATAATAAATAAAATGCCATATACAGCAATCAGAAGGCACATGTCAACCTACAACCAGCTCAAAAAAAAGAACAGTCTCATTTTCACAACACAAAGCTACTCCCATAGCCTATCCATTGTACTATTCCTAGCACTTCTGTGTTGTGTTTCTGCAACATTTATTTATTATATAAAATATATATAGAAAATTAGCTTTAGAGTACAAAAGTCTGAGGGCTGTTTCAGAAACAATAATTTCATCTCATTATACAGATAAGACCACATCTGCACTAAATAGTATTACATCAAAAGATTGTTCACAAGCTACTATATTAGCAGCAAATAAAACCAAAAAGAAAATCAAATACAAAAAAAAAATACTGTTTTTTTCTTCCATGTAGAAGATCGCGGCTGGCATAATAGCTTACAAGCAACTTCTACATGTAATATAAAGTTTGCAGAAACACAACACAGGAGTACTAGGAATAGTACATTGGATAGGCTATGGGAGTAGCTATGTGTTGTGGAAATGTGAAAATGAGACTGTTCTTTTTTTGAGTTGGCTGTAGGTTGACATGTGCCTTCTGACCGCTGTGTATGACATTTTATTTATTATATACATTTACTCTGGATTTTGTACATTGTATCTTATTCTTCTTTTTGTTTTGTGGCAAGTTAGACTACAGACTTTGTGACATGATGGTCAGCTGTTCTGTAGTCGGGCAGTCGGTTTATCGCGTTGAGAGAGAGTCCTACATGGATGTTTTATTGAAAGCTTCTTGACGGGCAGGGGAGTCTGGCTTTGTTTACATTTTACTTTCTGTTCAGAACCAATACCCAAAAAGTGACAAAATCTTGTTTCCAGCCACTCAGTGCTATGTTAGTGGACAGACTTCTTCCTGTTGGTTTATGCTGGATTTACAATGAACACTCTGGTTGGATTGACAAATCAGCATGCACGTTTTTCATCTTTTGCAGCTTTGCAATGCATAGTAAGCAGTATAATATACTTTCAAATAAGAATAACAACAGTGGCAAAAGAGCAAGATGTCCAGTGTATGTACTGCACAAATGGTTGGCTTTAGGGTTCTGGATCCCTGGCAGAATGTTGTCAGTCAGAGTAGGGTGATGACTACCACAACTAGTGACCAAAAATCCATTATTAGCTAGGGTACCAAACCAATTTTCAGAGAGAAGAATAACAGTGCCTTGGCTAAGTTCCATTTTCTTTACGGTTGTTCTAGGGTTCTAGAGTATCTAGAAGAGTGATGATCAAGTAATGTGCTGACAAGCAAATATAACAGTGTGAATGTTCACCACAACATGTGCACTTGTTGTAGGCCAGAGTATGTGCATACTTACATAAAGTAGACAGCAGAAACTGAAAGATCATCTCATCCTATAGTATGGCTGATGTAAATCTGCTACTCAGCTATCATCCCTACAAGGAATTAATCAGCAGTCATGGATAATGTGCAGTTCCGCAGCTTAAAGGTGATACAAGAAATGTAAAACGAAGTGTCTGGGAAGCAATAACATCTAGCAGATGCACTAATGGAGAAGAAACATCAACAGCAAGTAAAGTCTAAGGGGCCAGTGTAGGTGCGCTAAGGTGAGCTAAAGATAAGTAATGGAAGAGACAAAGCAAGAAGGAGTGAATGGGATATTGCAATGCACAGGAAGATGCATTATCAACAGGAAATGACCTGCTGCATTTGTGCTTTGGTGACAGCTGGTAAGATGGAGCCTAGAAAAATAACCAGTTCTGGAGAACTCATCTTCATGGATTTAAGACTAAAAAAAGGCAGTGCAGAAGAAAACAATCAAATCATGCATGCTGCTCACAAAAACAATATAAAGGAAGATCAAGATAACAATATATGTAGTCATAAAGAAAGTCAGCGGAGATGAGGTTACTAGAAACATATAAAGTATCTCTAAAGGAATCCACTGAATCAATTCCAAGCATACTTCTCATCTGCCACTTATGATTAGTTGTGTCATGCACTTAAAAAAAAAAGAAAAACAAAACTTTTTTTCTGTAGGGAGAAGTCAATTTTGGATATTTACTAATGGCATCTTAAAGTACAATTTCAAAGATACCATTGATAGTATATAGTTAGCAGACATTTTAAGCATCAATGCACTTGACTCTGCTATGATGTGTGCTTCCATTTTCAGGATTGGTTATTTACCACACATTTTGCCCACTTGTCACATGTTTTTTCAAACATTTTGCTGAATAAAAGTTAAGAGGCATGTTACCATGTTTGAAAATGAGATGTAAGAGAATAAGGGCAGATATTTAAAGACTCATAGAAGCAATTCAAGCACATACCTTTTAACAGAAGGGATTGTCAATGCTATGAATAGCCCCAAGAGATTGTACAGCCAACAACAAAGAGGGAAAGAATCTAAGAATGAATAGGACAAATGTGTGGATGGAAGACAAATTCTGTTGAGATATGGAGAAATAATATTTTGACCAACTGAGCTCAATGTCTTACACAATGGATCTATTAGGTACTGAAATGACAAGATTAAGTGGAACAAATAGTCCTTATTTATTGTCTAAACCTATTATTTTGTTTTCCCACAACCTGAGATCAGCAGGGGCAAAAAGATTCAGTCATGTCAGGAAACACCAAAGACTATTTAAGGCCCTTAAGAGAATTAAAATAGGTTGAGAATGACTCCAGCAGAACTGACAACTTTATGTGGACCATGATGCTTTAAAAATACATTGAACCAGTAGAGGTTTTAAGAACTTGGGAAATAATGTAGAAAAGTAACAAAATCATTTAAGGGACAAAAGGATTAACATAGATAAAGGTTACAGAATTAATAAAGCAGCTTGACACACAGTAGGATTAACTGGGTCAGAATACACCTAGGCAACTTATAAGGTTACTACAGTCAGAAGGTACAAGAACAGAAACAGAATCCAATGGTCCCATCAGATCTCAGACAGTAATACAACACAGCAGAGTTAAGGTAGTTTGTAAACAAGCAACAGGATTAAGATAAACTCCAATCAGATAATCTCAAAATGGGTTAAACTGAATGACAGGCCTCCATTCGGGAATATCTAGGCTAAGAAAACACAGCAGGATTAAGGAATTTAGAAGACCCTCTCTAGAACTCTAGGAGATAGGGAGCTCTTAACAGAATCAAAAGTGCTAAATGATATCAGCAAAGTTTCAGTTCATGAAATCCTGGAGTGTAATTACCTTTATCACTAACGGTCCTCCTAATATCTGACTTTGGCTTCTATACACAAAATTTTAATTCAGATTCAGTGCAAAAATAAATTTTATTGAAATAGTAGTAGTGTTGTTCACTGTTTCTTATTTGTTCATATAAACTGTGAAATATCTGAATCATAAAGTGCAGAGGGATCCCACAACCAATTATAATTTTGATACAGTTTTAACAAAAATAAAATGTAACTAGCTAGGTATCGCCTTAAGCCGCTTCCCACACACTAAGGTCAACAGGTGTGCCTGTGCTTAAAATCAGCTATGTATTTATTTATTTGTTTGTTTGTTTTTTTTTTGCATTTGTTTACCAGGATAGTCTGACTGGGATGAATAACATACCCTTTTTTTGCAGAGGCCTAGGTAGAAAAGCTTCACATTGATGAGAAGACATTTATGTAATGAGTAATAATAGTGAAATGAGAAGTACAAGAATACAATAGTATAAATAAAGTCTTCTGTATTGGGTATTCCACTGGAATGGAGGTCCAACATTCATAGATAGTGAAACAGCAAAAAAGTCAATAAATACACCTAATTTTTATTTTTCATCTTCCACTTCTGTTCTATAACTTGTTTGCCAAGTATCCATTTGCACTTCTACTTTATTCAACTTATTCAGTTCCTGTTACTCCTATGTCACATTTATAAGTATGTGTATAGGGTCTACATTATGATATTGCACTCTCAGAAGAGCGAACGACACATAATCGACCCCATGTAAGCAAAAGCTTGCAATGCCAAAACTTCAGAACAGCGCTGTTCAGAAACAAACAAAAAAAACCTGTAAAACATTATAGGTTCATAGGTTCATAGGTTCATACTAGGCTATCTGCCCTAGGGCATTTATAAGCCTAGCCAGAATGTGTTTGGCTTTCGCCACCCATTTTAAATTTATTTTGCTATGCCCTTTTTCGAGGTTAGTATACTGTGCCTCTGTCTAACAGTGACACAGAAGTGATACCCGGGGTAAACCTACGATCTCCCATCCACTCATCAAGATTCCTCTTGAAGAGAGTCAATGAGGGACTCTGCCTAACCTGGACTGGGATTTTATTCCAGAGTGAAGGGAGCCTCTGGGTTATGAATCTGTCCCTCCAGCATGTCCTATTTATTTCAGTGCTGAGGTTCAAGTCTCTCG
Source organism: Protopterus annectens (assembly GCF_019279795.1). Taxonomy (NCBI): domain Eukaryota; kingdom Metazoa; phylum Chordata; order Ceratodontiformes; family Protopteridae; genus Protopterus; species Protopterus annectens. Next base: position 449,364,912 of record NC_056728.1, on the reverse strand, counting down.
AGCGCGTAGCTCGATGGGATTTGGATTTTCTGAGGTGCAGCATGTCCATTAATTCCGGGTTGGACATGGCTTTATACGTCAGGCACAGATCGCCTCTGAACAGGTGGTATGCCACTGAGTAGAGCTGGAGTTTCTTTAAACGGGCAGCATATGGCATCTGTTTGAGCCCTTTGATCCTCTTGGTGAGGTACTTTTGGGGTCTTTCCAGTTGCTGCAGGTGTCTGGTAAGGTACATCCCAAAAGGGGCATTGTACTCAATTATGGGCCTGATGAGGGTTGAGTAAAGAGGCACGATGACGTCCCCTGATCTAGATGTGAATCCCTTCATGATTAGGTGGGCTATATAAATTAGATAATGTGGGGGGCTTCACACGCCCCTACTTAAATATACCAACTCCGAGATCACACTACAGTGTCAAAAAGGCATAGTAGAAAAAGTGGCCAAGTGAATTCTTTCCCAAGGAAAGAATTCCCTGAAAAGCCGCTTCGCTATTTTGCCTTTTCACGCTTTTCAGTTTGACATAAGATGCATTCAACAACCTGCGTCTGCAGCAGCATAATAGGGAGCCTGTGTATATTTAATATGGATGTACCAAAATATCTCAGATGTATTCTTTAGGGATATTGCCTTTCCCTGTGTCGCATATTGTGATTTGGAGAGAAACTGTAAATGAACACTTTTGATTAAATCTGTTTTATCAAGAGCAATTTTGTCAAGTAGAAACATTCTCTGAAATGGCTCTATTTCTCAAACATGGTATGATTGTGGATGTGGTACATTAAACTCTTTAATTGTTGAGTGTTTGCAGGTTATCTCCATACTACTGTACTTATTTGGCTGCATTTTATTTCCTTGTATATATCTCTTTTTTGCAAACAAGTTCAACATGTTTTAATGAAAAGGTCAGGAAATTTACTAGCATAATTTTATATATATATATATATATATATATATATATATATATATATATATATATATATATATACAACATCATTAGATTTGGATGTTAACCTTAAAAAGCAAAGGAGTGGCTGAATCTTGAATTTTAGTAAAATAAAATAAAGCCATTGTATGCCTCAACATATAAATAGTAAAATGACAACTGTTACACATAGCCATTTACTAGTTCATATGTAAATCAGCAACATTATGCATGTATGATTTTGATAGATTTTATCCTTTTTTAATCTGAAAAGTACTGACATCTATACTTCTGTTTTCAAGGCACTGTTTTTAAAATGTTTAAAATGATAAATTGTAAAAACCCATTCTAGGTTGAATTGACCTTTATTTCAAATAAGAATATAATTCTATTTATTCAATGTATTCCTATGACATGTTTATAACAAAACCTCTGACTAGTGAAATAAGTGCACATTGTATGACGTTATGCTTGCTATGGAAAACAGACAGCAGAACCACAGGTATGCGCATGTCTGTCAAAAGTCACAAATTCAAACATACACAAACAACATTGCTTTAAGAAGAGGTAGTTATACACAAAACTGACCCCAGCTTATCCAACTTACATTGAATTATCATACAAATCAATGATAGTTCATACAAGCCATCACACAAGGAACCTGCATACCTAGCTTATAAACATATGATGGCCTGACTTGCTAAGATAAAGCAACTGCTAGACTTACCTCATGTCTCTCTGACTGTGCCAACATTTTGTAATCAATCAATTTATAAAACAGTGCCAACATCTTAAACAGAATGTAAAATCTTTAAGTAATAAAGTGTGCAGAGTCTTTCAACGTTTAAAACTCTGCTTTTCAAGTGTTTATATTAGTCTTCGCGGTGGTGGTGCTGCGGTAGCATTGTCGCCTCCCAGTAAGACATTGTCCGGTTCGATTCTCAGCTAGAGCGTCTTCTGCATGGAGACATGCGTGAATGGGCGTACCTTCGTTGAAGGTTGTGCGTCAGGGCTGGTAACTCGGCACGTAAAAATCAAGTACCAATCATTAGCGGACCGGAGTTCTGCTGTGGTGACCCCTAACCGGGAAAAGCCGAAAGACACAACAACATATTAGTCTTCTATGAAATCTTAATGCACATATACAAGCAGGCATATTACTCTTATGAATATTTTTACTGTTTGGTTACAACCGGCTGCAAAATAAAAAAACTGAGAACAAATAAATAACAACATGTAGCCTTTCAGTCAAATCAAATTCAATACTCAGTATAATAAATGTTATGTATATTTAAAGGCAACACCTAGTAATGCTAATCTGTGTTCCCCACGTCAAAAGTTGGCTAATTTGCTTACCATTATTAATAGTAAATCTAGACTTACTGATGATGATTGCACTTGTGCTATTGGCACGGCTTGGCAAAATGTTGTTACATACATTAATGACTGGACTGGTGAGATAAATAATGTTAGGCAAAGAGCAAATAGAACACATTTAGGAAAGGATGTGTCTATTGTCTGTAAAGATCACTCAACCCCTATGAATCAAGACATTGCGCCAGACAACTTTGGAATTCTGGCTACAAGTATTAAGCAATCTGAGGATTCAGAGCATTTAGAAGTAAATAAAAACAGAAAGAAAGGAAGAAGTTCACAATAAATAACAAGGAAGAAAAAGAAACTGATAAATGTCCGTAAAGTAAAGAGAATATATACTAAAAGGACACTGCTTTGTTATGTAACACACCAGTTATAGGGAATGATAACATTTTTCTATCAGAAAATCTTCAGTCTACAAAAAAAGGCAGCATTTTTTCAAAAGAGAAGGTGGAATAAAGAGGCAAGCAGCAGGTGAAATGGAAGAAATTAAAACTGTATGTGGAAGGATTGAAGAACATTCCTGTACTAAAAAAGATGAGAAAGACAGACATTGACAACATGGCTCAAGTTGCGGATGTAGTAAGCCAGCTGGATGAGAATTGTGTTCCTGGAAATGTAATACTCATTGAAACAGTGGGATTAATATGACTAATAGTGATGAAGATCATTCCTTTGTAAAAATTAAAAGAGTGGATATTACTAAATTAGAATTTGAAGATTCTTCGGATCTGGTCAGAAAGCATATTCTTGTAACTGGAGACTCAATTATTAGAGGAACTGATACTTACATTTGCAGAGAACATAATGAACATCAAATAGTGTTACACTTGCCAGCAACAAAAATAGAAGATGTGAAACAAGCCTTGGAATGCCTTAATGTAAGGAAGTACAGATCTGTTTTATTCATTTTGGTACAAATGAGCCAGGATTCTCAGACTGTTAGTAGGGACCTTACAGCCATATTAGACAGCATAGCTTGTATAGGCTTTAGGATGTATTTTTTACAAATCATATATAGAAAAGACAGTCAGGTCACTGAGAATGAAAAGATTTTTTGAGGTAAATACCTACATAAAAAAAAAAAAATGTCCTCTTTTAAAAAATGGAAATGTGTTGAGTAACCGAGCATAATTTTGAGCACATGTGTTCAGACAGGATGATGTGCATTTGTCAATATCAGGGAAGAGAAGTTTTGTAGGATAAATTTTGCAGTATTTGACAAACATAAGGCAGGATTTTTGCCAGGTTGAAAATTTATGCAGATGACTTGAAATCAGGTAAACTGGTTACATGTTTACAGATAGGTCATGTCTGCAAAAGAACTTGTTTAAATTGACCATTTGGGCACTGGAGAATAATATGCTGATAAATACACCAAAAACGAAACAAATGAGATTTGGGAGACATAAAATGAATGGTGAATATTTAATATAGCACTCAATGATTGAAACTGTAGATTTATTGAAGGACTTGGGTATATGAATAGATCCAGCTTTGAGTGTTTCTAATCATATCAACCAATTGGTTAATGATAGTTATAGAACTATAGGTTGTATAAAAAGATTTATAAAGTCTAGAAAATAAGAAATAATGAAGTCATTGTTTTTTAATTAAATTAGACATAAACTTGAGTATGGAATAACAATGTGGAAACCTTATAAGAAAACAAGCATGACAAAACTGGAAAGAGTACAATGCGCATATACCAAGGGCATCCATGGATATGAAAATTTAAGTTATTATGAAAAACTAAAATATCTGAACTTGTATTCATAAATAGAAAAACACCTTCCTGCCAGTCAGACCAATGGTGCAATATAACGAACGAACTTGTAAAACTTGTAGTTTTCAAAAATCAGTTTATTCCAACAATAGTCAAGCTCTTTCATCCCGCACACACTGGACTTCTTTTAAACCAATAAATCAATTAAAAAAACACCATTTAAATACATTTCAACCACCAATAGAGAAAAAGCATTCAAATACAAGTAATTAATTATTTAAACAACCCTATACATTACAATATATAAAAACTTACACGATACTTTTTTAAAAACATATATAAAAAACTTACAAAGAAAGTGCTCTATGCTTTAAAAATGGCATAATGGAAACATGTTCATTAATCCCAGGGGAATGGGATGCATTTACCTTAGTTGCCAAAACATCTCTTTTCTCTCAAGTGTGTTTTCCCAACCCCCCCCCCCCCTTGGATTCATCTCAACTATTTCTAAAATACCAAATAAAAAGTAAGTGCAGTCCACATTACTATCCAAATGCTTAGAAAGGGCATTATTAACATTTTTCTGTCTAATAGCATAAATTGTACACCATTTTGTTTTTTGTGAACTTGTATTCAGGTACAGGCCATTTAGAGACAGCTACCTCTGAGAATTTTTGGGGTTATCAAAAAGCAGTAGACAATCATCAGGCAACCTATGTAGTAGATTCTATAGGACTGAGAAATGTATTAACTGGTTCTCTGAGAGAACAGTTGATGCATGGAACAGACTACCAAATTACATTAAAACAAGCGCTAGTTTAGATATTTTAAGAATGGCCTGAACACTTGCTATGAGAACAAGTATTTTGGTATAGGCTGGAAGGGCATACTTGTATGTCTGTATGTATATAAAAGTGTTATAAAAAGATAAAAATACTGTACTGATAGGTCCTGACAATATCCCTGGATGCATCATAAATAACATGAAGCTCAATTTAGCTACACTGCTAACAACGCTGTTTAATCTCAACCTTCATGCATGTTTTGTACAAAGCAAATGAAGAACAGCTACAGTCATTCCCCTGCATAAAGTAAGACTTTCCACAGACCCATAAGTCTGACCATTCTCCTGTGCAAAGCCATGGAATGACTTAGCATGGAACTAATCAAGCAGGACATAGGGAACCTCCAAATATTAGGCCCTTCTCAGTTTTGTTTCATGAATGGCAGGCTATGCTTATTCAACCTATTGGATTTTTTTTATTGAAAAGGTCACTAAAGTAATAGATGAAGGCAAAATGCTATATAATGCATACCTCAACCTGGCCAAAGCTTTTTCAATAATTCTCGACTCAGGCATAGTAGAAAAGTTAAATTAACTTGGAATTAACCCCTATGTCATCCACTGGCTTGCTAGCTAGATCAGAGATAGGATGCAGGAAAGCAAATCATGGGAAGTTACACCCACAAAGAGACCAGTCTCCAATGGAGCCCCCTCCCCCCCAAGTGTTCTGTGCCAGCAACTCTCCTGTTCGGCATTTATTTTTCTGAAATAAAAGCCAATACTAAAGGCTGACTTCATTTGCATATGACTGTAAGCAAAGAACAGTCAATAAATACCCAAATTACTTTGTCGTCCTGCAGGAAAGTTTGTCTCAAATAAATAACTGGAGCCAAAATCATGGACTGAAACCAAATATCAAAAAATGCATTTCTGTATCCTTTAAGAAGTCATCTATTCTAGAAAACTACCACATTAGCAATATGACCCTGAGAGTTGACCCAATTTTTAAGGATTTAGAAACTTATGTGGACAGTGACTTAACTTTTGACCAGCATGTGACCATTGTTGTAAGAAAGTCTTTCTATATTACACAGCTTATAAACAAAGAAAGTGTGTCTGGATCTAAGGATATCATTGCCCCCCCCTTTACTCAGCCCTCATTTGGCCAGTCATCAAGTATAATGCCTCCTTTGGTATGTATCTCTCCAAACATATGCACCATCTGTAATGCCCACAGAGGTGCCTTATTGAAAGGTTTCAAGGCCTAAACAATGTGTTTTACATGAGCCAACTCAAAGTCCTGCCTCTATACTCAGTATCCTATAGACTATGAGATGACCTGTGTCTGGTATACAAAGCATCCTCTTACCCAGTACTGATGGATTTACTACATATCAGCAAGTCAAATGGCATCAGAAATACTTGGTCTAGGGATATAAACCTCTTGTACAAAATCATCAGATTCATTTGAAAGGACAGGCACATCTCACAGAGGATACTGCTGCTCTGGAACATACTCCCCAGCCACCTTATACAAAGTTCATCGCTGTCCATATTCAACAGTAATTTGGATCTATGGATGGGAAACAGAAAGTTTACCCCAGGACTGCCCCCTGTACTACTAAAGTACTGAGGCAGCTTCTAAGTCCTTTATCCTATGCATGTGTCCCCTCACATTATCTATGGTATGATCCCAGTTATTTATGCGGATTTGTTTATGGCCTATTTGGAAGAATGTATGATATATGATACATCACACAACATATACATGGTTGAAATCGATATCTGGCGATGGTACTTGGATGATTGCTGGATGGTGTGGAAGGCGGATGAAACATATTTGCAGGAATTTATTGATTACCTGAATGGTAATATTTGGGGTATTCAGTTTACGGTTACATGTAACATTAGTACTATTGATTTTTTGGATGTTACTGTTTACCGTAACAAAGATGACACCTTAAGCACTAAAGCATTTAGAAAATACCCACAATGCAACACATTATTAAATGCATCCAGTATGCATCCGAACCACACCATCCGCAACATCCCTAAATCTCAGTTTATGCGCATCAGACGCATTTGTTCATCTCAGGAGGAATTTGAACATGCCAGACAAGATCTATACCATATATTTCAAGATAGGGGCTATAGAGACATGGATATACATCAAGCTAGTTCATGGAGCAATACCATAGACAGAAGGACTTTGTTACAATACAAAAAATCAGGGCATACCAATCAAGATTCTATTTTGAGATTTGTGACTACATATGGCAGGAATCAAGAAATAGTCAGGGATATAGTGAACTCAAACTGGAACATTCTTTTGGCTAATGATAGTTTAAGAACACTATTAGGCCCTCAATGTCAGATGTCATTCAGACAAGGAAAGAACTTGGGAGGGCTTTACTCACATTACAAACATAAAGAAGGGGGAGGAGTGGTATATCACCAGACCACTGTTATTGGAGACAAACTAATTGGTACGTTTCCATGTGGTCATTGTTGCTCCTGCCTACAAGTTAGTACAGTCAAAGAATTTACCAGTGCCAACACTAATCGTGTATTTCAAATGAGGGTGTTTGGAAATTGCAGTATCACATGGATAAATCTACTTAGCCACCTGCCAATGTAAAGCCTTCTACGTTGGTCAAACATCAAGATCCCTTAGAACAAGGATGACAGAACACCAAAGTGACATTAAGAACAAAAAAGAAACAAAAGCTTTATACAGACATACGACACAACATTCCAATGCTCATTTCATGTTCATGATCATTGACAAAATTCAGGGGGACAGGAACAACCAACAAGGTTGGCACACCATTTTAAACCACAAGGAACAATATTGGATTACCAACCTTGGATGTTTATTTCCACCAGGTCTGAATGACCATCTGTGAGTTTTATATAGTATCCGGGGGTTCCATGATCATGGCGACATCATATATTCATATAGATCAAATATCAGTGTGAATATTATAATGGTGGTTAGGTTAACCACACTTATGTATTAGCATTTGACTAAAGGTATGTTACGAATTCTTTACATATCCACATAAGTAGGATATATACATACACAGTTTTGTATTTCTATTGTATTTTTATATCTGTCATGTTGTTTTGAAATATATGGCAAGGTATTATAATAATTATAATATAGGCATAATTTATAAGGAAACTATTGAAAATCATTATAACCATATTTAACAGCCGATAATGATGGCTTATTTTTGAAACTTTATTCATTAATATGATATATGATCAGTAAAATTCATGTTAATACTGTAGTCAGATTCACATTTTTGGTTATATATGAAGATTAATGTATGCTTTTTTATAAATACTTAGAGTATGCCCCTGGCTTTTCACCATGGGACCTGTATGCACAAAGGATTTTTACAAAACTCTTCTTTATAATCCTTGAAAATATGATATTTTCTATTATTTAACATTTTTTGGTATCATATGTTACTGGGTGAATGCTTTGCTTTTTAGGTGAGACATGTATTTGGATACTCCATCCACTAGGTTGGGCTATACCACTGTTTCAAGGTAATTAGAGATCACTATAAATATAGGCTGTTTTATTTTACACCAATAAATCTTTTTGTATCCATTGACAAAGGCTGAATAGCCGAAACCGGTCTGGAAGATGGTTTTGGAGCAACAATAAACTAATCTTTATCATATTGTGTTCACTATCGTTTTTGCTGGTCGTTGGTGGTTTTATGATCCCAGCTATTCTCATTATAGGTACTATATAATTATCAACCATGGGATGGGTAAGACCATTCTATAACCAAATGGGATACGTTAATTCAAGCACAAAAATGGAAATTTCCTGGATTAAAATACCCCTCAAGGGCAGCTAGCCTAGTACTTACCTATGAACCTCTGAACCTATGCCATCAGCACCTCCCAACTAACAAACTAACTTTCAGTACATCATTAGATATATCAACTGTAATCAGTTTTCATTGGGACATAAACAAGTGGGCTGATAACACTAGAATCTTCTTCTAATTTTAGACAATTATCTTCTTCTTTTAAACTTTTACAGATAAACAGGTTAATACTCACAGAATGCCTACACCTTGATTACCTCACCTCTAATACAGCAATCATTTCATTATAAATAATTCGGTCTATGCCAACTTAACTATATCAAATGAAACACGTAAAAATAAATTTTAAGTATTGCTTTTTACAGGGTATATCTCTTGCCAACACATTTTGGAGGGGAATCATATACGCTATGCAATTTCAGTTTGCAAATAAATTTAAGAGACTTGTATATTCCCCTAACAGTAAATTAGGAAAAATCCTGCATCTTGTTTAATATAACCTAGACCAATGTTAATATCTGTTGAGCACACCAAAACTACTAAAAGAAATTAAATTACAACATAGCCCTCCAGCCCTCACAATCTAACCTTTAACTTTATTACTCAGTTGTTACCGAAATACAAAAAGCTAATACAAATGCCACAAACTATTTTTTTCTGAATCATTATGAAAGCAATAATAATACATATCATCTATTAAGTCAATATTTGACACAATACCAGTTAATTATTTTTTGTATAAAAGTCAGACTTTTGTCAAAAATACACTTGAAGATGAATGGCATGGAAATACTTTAAACACGGTATGTCCTTTCAGTCCACATATATTAACAAAATAAAAAGAAATAAAACTAATTGTACAGGGATGATTACTCTTGATACTGACAAACAAATTATTAAAACAGACCACTGTAAAAACTTCTTATGTAAGATCCATCAAAAGATCACTTTGCATTCTTATTAAAATTAAGACAACATGATTCAAGCTGGTATTGCTTGTTTAAACCATGGTTTATTAAGTTAAAACAGGAGATGAGTGCTTTTGCCCTTGTCAGAGCTTCAACATATCTAAGTTATACATAGCAGTAACAAGCAATATATACTTTTCTATTTTTCCATATTAAATTACAGCAAATAATTGAATCCAACAACACAAACTATTCACATTCAATGACAGTGACTGGAACATCACCACATATCTTTTTTGAATCTTGATTATGATGGGTGTTTTGTACTCCTTACCTAAATAAGTACAAAGTCATTATGCATCCGACCAGTGTGCTAGGTATGGTGTCAAATAATGATGTAAGCATCTAGTCCTGCATTTGTGTTACATGAATACAGTATATAATAAAACAGATGATAGTGAGATTACACCATTTGTTCTGTGAAAAATATATACTCATTGGTGAACTACTGTTAATATCGTCATTGTGCCTGATGTTCAAATACTGTGCATAAACAACTTAGTTCTAAGCAAGCTTGTCATAATAATGACAGCTATAGTGTGTGCAAATTAGAAAAAAAAAACTTGGGGGCAAGTACATGTTAATGAAATGCAATATGCCCTTTATGTCTTAGTCAGTAAGGCAACTGCCACTGTATACCTAAATATTAGCCATCATATTATTAAATACTGCTATAGTATATGAAAGCTAATTCATGAGCAAAACCACACACACACACACACACACACACACACACACACACACACACACACACACACACACACACACACACACACACACACACACACACACACACACACACACACACACACACACATTCTTGGATTAGAGGGGTTTGTGAGTAGATTCAAATGGATTACAAGCTTAAACTGTGTAAAATGTTATGATGGGACTGGTGGTTATCAAAACTCAAAACGGAGGTCTGTTGCTTAGAGCAGAGGTGTCAATAGGTTTTAGGAACTGTGTGTGAGTCTTGGAAGCCATTGAAAAAGAAGTCAAGGCAGCAAAATGCCCTCAGGTCTAGCTGTGACACATGCTAAAAGAAAAAACAAGTGTGAAGATGTGTGTATATATTCTCTGGCTCAGAAGACATATGGGAGAGGAATGGTCAGAGAAGGGAAAGACAGTCCTGCTAAATCAAAAAAAAAAAGATATGCAATGGTATTTATAGTTATCAGGAGATGTGGTGGTGTGCGTGGAAGCTTCCCCACTATAGAAGTACCATTTTTCATTTTTTTTGTTTGTTCAATCTTTTCAGACAGATTTTTTCAACACTCTTTTCAGCATTCACACTTGGCTGAGGCACTCATATACATATGTTTCTACGTGTGAAAATAAATATATGCCTAGGAGAATTTCGCCTAAATTATGACTTTGTTATTTCTCCATTGTCATTGTTAAATGACAGTGAATTCTTCACTGATTACATCATTGACTCCTCTTTTAAAATGAAGTTTGTGTCACATCATTTTTCTGGAACCATGAAACTATAAACACTTTCATAATACACCTTCCTCAGATCCACAAATAATATATCATCTTCAAAGAAAAAGTCCTTCAGTTTCACAGCTGACTCTTCTTTATAACATCACTGAATCATGCACGCAATTGAATTGTTTGATAATGAAAAGTGCAACTGAATGAAATCTTTCCATAATCAACTGAACAAATTTTATAAGGCCTGTACAACTAAAGTCGCACATTTTCTTTGAATGTCCAGTTGTGAAATTGAGCCACAACTGTTAAAGGATGTATTATTTCTACATCTGATGCCATCTTAACTTTGATATACTTCACACAGTTTGATCATTCTACTCTCTCTGTTACTCTTATAATTCTCTTATACTTTGTTTGAGCCTTATCCTTAATCTTAACCAATTTATAGGTTCATAGGTTCATAGGTTCATACTAGGCTATCTGCCCGAGGGCATTTACAAGCCTAGCCCATCGTTTTGTGGCTTACGCCACCCCTTTAGTATGGGGAACTATACCCATTATTTTGCTGTGCCTCTGTCGAGCAGTGACACTGAGGTAATCCCTGGGGTATATCTGCGATCTCCCATCCATTGGTCAAGATTTCTCTTGAACAAGGCCAGCGAGGTGCTCTGCCTCACATGTACCGGGATTTTGTTCCACAGCATAGGGAGTCTTTGGGTGATGAATCTATCCCTCCAGCACGTCCTATTAATAGCCGTGTCAAGGTTTAAGTCTCCGCCCTTGTGGCTCTGATGGATCTAGATTTTTGAGGTGAAGCATATTCATCAAATCTGGGTTTGACATGGCCTTGTATGTTAGGCAAAGGTCACCTCTGAGCAAGCGGTAAGCGACTGAATAGAGCTGGAGTTCTTTCAGTCGGGCAGCATAGGACAGATTTTGAGACCCTTTATCCTTTTGGTGAGGAACTTTTGTGGCCTCTCCAGCTGCTGCAAGTGTCGGGTCAGATACATTCGAATGGGGCATTGTACTCAATCATTGGTCTGATGAGTGATGAGTAAAGGGAGACTATGACCTCCCTTGATCTAGATGAGAATCCCTTCATGATAAGGTGGGCAATGTAGAAGGTCTTCCTAACTACTTTAGCTACATGGGTGTCGAATGATAGACTACTATCAACCTGGGTCCCCAGGTCCCTGATAACTTCTTCTGTGCTCAGTGGATTGCCACCTATTTGGTAGCTAGGGGTAACCTTGTTTTTCCCGAAGGGTATGACTATGCATTTTTGGCATTTAACTTTAGGCCGTGGCTCTGGCACCAGTTATCCATTTCTGTGAGACCCTTCTGAAGGATATCTGTGTCAGATGTGTTTTCTACTATGGCGCCCAGTTTGCAGTCATCTGCAAACTTTGTCAGCCATAACCCTCCTGTGTTTGCTTGTACTCGGAAAAGCAGATGCCAAACAAGAGTGGGCCCAGGACTGAGCCCTGTGGGACACCACTTGTGACAGGCTTTGAGTCTGACATGGCGCCAGCAGCTCTGACCCTGTGGGTTCTGTCACTCAGCCAGTTTGCAACCCATCTTGTGATGTATGGGTTGACATTTAAGCTGATGAGTTTTTCAATGATACCCGAATGGGGTATTGTATCGAAGGCCTTAGCCAGATCGAGGTAGGCTGTATGGACTGCCTTTCCTCATCAATGGCTTTGGTGACTGTTTCAAAAAGTCAACCAAGTTTAAAAGGCATGATCTGCCTTTGACAAAGCCAAACTGGGTTGGATCCAAAGTCTGCAAATTCCCTATGTCTTTATTTATGAGGTCCATTATGATCCTCTCCATGGCTTTGCAGATAAGGCTTGTCAAGCTAATGGGCCGGTAATTTCCAGGGTCGGTGGAGGCACCGCCTTTGTGAAGTGGTACCACAGTTGCAGTGCGCCACTCCCTGGGTACGTATCCAGAGGTAAGACTTTGATTAAACAGCTGTCCTAGCTGTGGGTTTAATTCCTCATTGAGTTCATGGAGCACACAGCCGGGGACACCATCAGGTCCCATGGATGCTGTTTTTTGCTTTGGAGAGAGCAGTTCTCACTTGGGCGCTGGAGATGTTTGGGGGGCTGCAATCGTTTGGTATAGATATCTCTCCTTTTGGGGGGGAGGGGGGGGGGGAGTTTGCACTGAACCTGTCAGCCAGTATGTTGGCAATGTCTGTAGGATCAGTAATCTTCACATCATTTTGAACTAGCTCTGAGCATATCTGGGAGTTTCCTCCCAGGTTTCTAACATAGCTAAAGAAGGCCTTATGATTGTCTTTTGAGTCTTTAGCTATTTTTCTCTCGAAATTTGCTTTGGATGATTTTATGAGAGCTCTTAGTTTTTTACTTATAGTGATCAAGGGTGTCTTACCTTTTAAGGATTTTGCTCTATCTTGTAGTAGCTTCCTCCTTTTGTTGTAGAGTTTGTTTATGGCTGGGGTCCACCAGACTGGACGCTTGCCTTTGGTACAAAGAGTCTTTGTTTTGCTTGGGATTGCCTTATCCATGCAGTCCTGCAGGTGCTGGTAGAAGGCATTTGTAAGTGATTCAGCGGTTTGAGTACTGTTTTCCACGCTCGGGGCCTTAAAGGAGACCCCCCTAGCCTTTAAAAGTGTGAAGGGGGCTTTTGAGAAGTTCTTTCCTTTGGTTTTTTTTATTTCAGGTGGGGGTGGGATGAGGACCTCCAGCGAGATTAGTTTGTGGTCTGATCTCACCAGTGAGGGTACACCTCCGGTGTTGAACATTGTGCTCCCATGTTCGTGATGATGAGATCAAGTATGTTATCTCCTCTTGTGGGGATGGTGACTAGTTGTTCCATGGCATTTGAGTTTATGAATTCCAGGAACTTTTGGGCTAGGGTGTTTGGGCTTGAGTAGTGTTCCCAGTCTATATTAGGGTAATTGAAGTCACCTAGTATGATGGTGTTTGGTGATACATTTATCCCCTCTAGTGTTTTCAGGAAGGCCATGTGAGGTTCCTGAGTTTGTGAGGGTGGCCTGTAACATGCTACAATTTGCAGAGCAGTCTTGCCTATGGTTAATTGCACCTGGATGGTCTCCGATGCATCGTGCGTTGCCACCAGTCTTGAGGTGTGGGTGTCCTTGATGAATATGGATACCCCCCCTCCTTTCTTGGTATTGTCCAGATTTTGGGGCCGGAACGCATGATATGAGGTAAAACCTGATATCTTCTTCCATAAACATTTCCAAATCAGCATTAATTGGTTTCTTTCTACATGAATCTTAAGCAACACATAAATGTTAGTATCAATTCAATATCATCACCCTTTTCAATGATAAAAAATGGAAAAGATGCCTAAATACAAATGAATAACTAAGAAATAAGGCAATGGAGGGTTCACCAGATAGCAAAACCAATTTTAATGAGCAAACGAGCAAAAATAACGCCTTAACTGGATCACCACGTTTTTATCCGTAGCTTTATCAGATGAGCATACCAACTTGAGACAATCCTTTATATATACAGCCCTTAATGAATCAATTAACAACTATTCCACATTTAAAGACACATTACAAAATATGGTACATAAAAATTGTCATCAAAATTGTGCATGCAGATCATATCTAACTTAAAATCACAATAATTAATTCAATAAAGTAAAAGTACCATAAAAAGTGAAAAAAAAAACTTGAATACATATAAGGTAACTGTGCAATGATATTTAAGAACATTTAAAAACATTTAAAAAAAAAATGATGTAAAAGAAAACAGTCATGAGTCTATACTTCAAAGCCTGCAGTATGAAAATCCTAATAAAACACTGCCATCTACTCTGCAAAAGTTTTCAGACAGAACATAAAAAATTCAAAGTTTTGCAGATTAGTTTTAAGACTGGCTTCAATGACACCATGTCATTTAAACCAGGGTGCTTATCTGCTTCTAACACTAACTGCAAGTATAATTCTCTGTACTCTAAACATGTCTCCCAGGGTCCACCCCTAGGATCAATTGGAAGTATTTCAATCACAAAAAATTGGAACTCTGTTCCTATACAGTCTAACATGTGTTTGTATAAAACATTACTTATATTCATCTTTTTTATATTATTCCTGTGTTTGTACATTCTAGATTTTAGTTTCCTTTCAGTTTTGCCTATATAAAATGCTTCACAATTACCACACAAAGCCAAATAAATGAGACCATTGGTGTTACAGCTGGCAAAACTTAAGGTTTTAATAAATCTGTTCTTGGCTTTCAAATAGTATGCGTCCCCAGTTTTAACATAGGGGCATTGCGTACAACTTCCACATTTGTGTGCACACCTTTTGCTAGGGTTGTAGTTACTAGCTTTTCTATTCCCATTTTCCAAGATGGACTTAATAGTACCCACCTTTCTGTAAACGCATTTAAAAGGCTTATTGAATATGTGCTGCAAGTCCGAAGTATTTCTGAGCAATATGGCTTCCCCATCATAGGTTATTACCAGAGCATTATTGTACACATTCTCTAACTTAGCATCAGTTGAATAGATGTTGTTCATATCCATAGAATGGTTATCATAAATAGGGGCAAACTTAGTTTTCCTAGCTGCAAAAACTTCTTCATACACTTCCGTAAGTAATGGTTTTGGGTAACCCTAGCTCTGAACAACTCAAGAAGATATTTACTTTCACTTAAAAAGTCGTTGTCATCAGATGTCATTCTACTGATGCATACCAACTGGCCTTTTACCACACCCTTCTTCTGGTAATGTGGGTGTGCACAAGTGTAGTGCAGGTATGAATTTGAAAAGGTCATTTTTCTGTACACCCTCATTTTAAAACCCCCATTGGTTTTGTTAATACAAACATCTAGATATCTCATTTCATCATAATCCACTACATAAGTAAACCTTAAAAATTCAGTGGTGTTTGATCAATATCTAAACAAATTCTAAAAGCTTGTTGACAGGCTCTTTCCAAAACAAACAAATATCATCCAGAAAATGACCATAAAAGCTCCAACAGTTGTTAAAACCATAGTTAAAAACAAATTTCTTTTCCCAGTAAGATAAAATTATGTTAGCTTAAGTGAGGGCACAGTGGGCCCCCATGGCCACATGTCTTAACTGCTTAAAATATTCGTCCTCAAAAAAATATAAAATTGTTTTTTTTTAAAATGACATCCATTAATATTAAACATAATGTCAGTACAATCAATGAAAGTTTCTTCCAACCATTCCAGTCCTTTGTTATGAGGAATGGAGGGAAAAAAAATCTATCACGTCTACTGAAATAAAAAACAAATTATCTGAATAAAAGCCAGAATTTAATTTCTTCAACAGGTCCCATGAATCTTTTAACACATTTTCACCCCTCATAGCTTGTTTTCTAAGTATTGAATCCACAGATTTTGCTAAAGGGGTGGTTACTGAACCCTCAGACAAAACAATTGGCCTTAAAGGTGGGTTGTTTGTGCCCTTCTGGACCTTGGGGATCCCAAAAATGGATAGAACCCTGGGTCTTTCTACTTGTAGAAAGTTGTGTGCATCACTGTCGGTTCTATATTGAATCAGCGAACGCTTAAAAAAGCAAACTCTGATTTATCTACCCCAATTCACCAAATCCTCACAGTCCCGAACACTTGGAACAGCGATTTTTTCCCAGGGAAAAAAATTGCTGTTCTTAAAAAAAAAAAAACCTTAAAACAATATTTAATGTGGGGGGCTGTGCCCCCCTCACCCCCCCTACTTAAATATACCAACTCCGAGATTGCACCACAGTGGAGGAAACGGCAAACTCCTGAAACCGGCCCAGCAACTATTTTTGTTCTGGGTGTTCAGGATTGTCAGTGTTCGCTCAAATAGGGTAGATGAATCAGCGTTCGTTTTTTTAAGCATTCGCTGATTCAATATTGACTCTCACTGTCAAGCCCTTCTAATAGTAAGTCATTGAGGCATACCTGTATTTTTTGTATGCTATATTCACCTCATTCAGTGATACTCTTACATACTGTTTGTCATCCCCCAGGATAGCCATCATTTTCCCCTCACATATTATTTTGTCCATTAAAACAACATCCCCACCTTTATCTGGTTTCATAATTCTCAGGTTTTTCTTATTTCTACATTCTTCTAATATATTTCTCTCTTCCTTACTTAGGTTGGAAAATACCCTGTTGTTAGTTACTGCCTGTCGTAGTTTATTCTCCACCATATTTTCAAAGTTTCTGAGTTGTAGATGCAAGAGCGGGTTAAAGGTGCTTTTTCTGCTTAACTTATTGTCTGTGTTGGGCTTGAATTGGACATTAAAAAATATTTCCAGGTTTTTTTTACATATAAATAACTTAAAATCAACCAACTAAACTAAACTAAAAACATCAGTCTTCGTTCTTGGAATGAAAGTAAAACCTTTTAAAAACAAGTTAAAATGGTCTTTTTCAATGTTAATATTACTGTAGTTAAAAATGTTAAAACCATTGTAAGTAAAGCTCGGGCCATCATTGATTATTCCAAGCTCACTATCTACCTTTGGTTTGTCCCCTTCTGTCCTGTCCAGGCTTTGTATCTGTAATTCACTGGACCTTTCTTCCTCAACCTCTCGGACCTCCTGGGGAAGGGAATTCTAAAGGGTCATGCAAGTTTAAATTCTCATCAATTTGTTGCCCATTGAATCCCCATCATTTATTTGGTTCCCATTGTGAACTTCATACCTCCTAAACTGTTTTGGTTTAGGGTATTGCACATTATCATTGTATTAATTTACTTCCCTATCTATTTTTCTAACATGCACATCCTTATATTTTAAATCGATATCCTTCAATAAATCATGATGTCTAACTTTTTCACCTTCAGCTGTAAACATCAAATCACTTACAATTTTATTGTTGGTATGCTCTACAAGTTCATAAATTTTGTTCATTTAATTCTCATTGTTCCTGATAATGGCTTTCATAATGTCAAACCCACATTTGTCGAATGCTACTATTAATTCTTTGTGAAAATCAGTACATTAAACACATTGTTGGGGTATTTGCATACCCTCAGTCCCTTAGGGACTATGTTTAAATGCAAATACTGTTTTAAGTAATCATTGTCCATCTCATACATTTTATATTTAGTTAGCCAAATGTCCAGTTTATCAGGACTTTTTGCATAAGTGTCATTATTGTTGATATAAATGGGAATATCATCCTCAAAAGCAAATTTATGGTCTATAATGTCTTTTAAAAGTCTCTTAGTACATTGGCTGCTGGTTGAGATGTTTTGTACAGGTTTATTGTCAAGTCCTACTTGTTGAACAGTCCTTTTACTTCCATTGTCCTTTTCAGTTGGTTGAGATCTAAAAATGTTGGGGAAATCATCCAAGCTGCCATTTCTGTTGCCAACAGTAGCAAAAGTATCCCCAGGTTGGTCGTTTACCTCAGTTTGTTCATCCCGGCCATTTCTGACATTTGAATTCGAATTTACTTCCTGATTTCCAGGCAAACTAAATTGTGATGTCATCACCAACAACAGTTGGCTAAAAGGAGTGAGTAGTCCTACCAACTGGGTCAATTGGCCAATCAGCTTTCGAATTTCCACAACTTCTCCTCCTCTTCTCCAGTCCTCAGAATGCAAATCTGGCTACCCTTCCTTATCCATAAAAACGAACTAATAAATTATAAAGATGGAAAAAGTGCCTAAATACAAATGAATAACCAAGAAATAAGGCACTGGAGGGTTCAACAGATAGTAAAACTAACTTTAATGAAGGTTTACTTATGTAATGGATTATGATGAAATGAGATATCTACATGTTTGTATTAACAAAACCAATGGGGGTTTTAAGACCAAGGTTTATAGAAAAATGACCTTTTCAAATTCATACCTGTACTACACTAGTGCACACCCACATTACCAGAAGCAGGGTGTGGTAAAAGGCCAGTTTGTGTGCATCAGTAGAATGACATCTGATGACAATGACTTTTAAAGTGAAAGTAAATATCTTCTTCAGTTGTTCAAAGCTAGGGGTTACCCAGAACCAGTGGCGACTGGTGACTTCAAATCAAAGGGGAGATGCAGGAGACAGTTGAATGGGTGGGGCCAATGGGGCCAATGGGAAGGGCTGTGACCAACTAGAAAGGGGTAGAGCTATGCTCAAAATCACAAAAACTGGGGCTTTAATTTAATATGCTGCCCTGGGTGCCAAACCATTATTATGAAAGTCCAATCAAGAGAAAATGAACTGTAGAAAAAAAAAATATTTCAATGCATTGGCTACATGACAGCTTACTTAATATCTATATGGAAACAAAAAGGTTTTGAGGCATGAAAAAATAAATTACTTTTTAAATACATTACTGGAATGCCAGTCAAAATCAAGTATAAAAAACAAGCAGCACTCAACTCAAACCACTTCTCCTTCTTGCACTGCAGTTCTAATTATAATTTATATTCAGCTTTATAAAAGTACCATGTAACATGCTTTAAGTAGCAATCTCTTTGTGATTCCCCCACTTGTAAAAATGTTTCTTATCCAAAAAAGACCTGTTGCCTGACAACAACTATCTACTTGTTTCATGGAAAAAACATGATCAAAGTAAAAAATGAACAGCAAAAAAGGTTTACTGTAAAACCTGCAAAGATGACTGCAAGTCTCCAACAAATGTAGTGAGCTTCTGAAAATACTGTAATCCTGTCCTTTATTACAAATACTGCCATATGCATTTCAATACCTAAGGCTTATATGTTATCTGGTTATGTAAATATTCTCTGCATGGGAACAACAAAAAGGCTTTCAATGTTGGTAATTTTTTAACAGTATGCTTATTAAAGCTTACTTGCTTCTTATAATCTCAAGCAAGCTTACCTGATGGTCATTAAAGCATTGCTACTTAAACACAGAGCAACAGGCACTGCAATGACATGCATTTTCTGAATAATAACAAGCATAAATCAACAGTATAAAAATATAACAGAAAACCAGAACATTCTGCAAAATCAAGGACAGATGAAAAGCCACTGTAGTACTTATGTCTATTTTGGATGGGGGTGATACTCTGTACACTTACACTGCATAACTGATCTTTGTCTTGCTTGGACACATCCAGAGACACTACATGGGGGAGTTGGTTGCAACAAGCATGTCACAATTTGAAATGTCTCTGGCTGACGGTGATGCGCCTGACACATTTTTCATACCTCTCAACATCAGAGCAAGAAATCTGGACAAAGCCATAAATAAAAGTGGGACAAAGGTACAAAAATAAGGACATTTTTTAAATATTGCTCTTATAAACTTAGAAAGATAATATAATAGTAGGTCTTGCATTAGTATGAATTTTCTGAAGGATATAAAATCTGAAACTCAAATGTCTGTCATTATTTTCTAATTTCAATTTTTAATGATTTGCCACTAATTTGCCTTTAAAAGTACAACACAGTACAGTAATGCACCTACATACTGTGGAAATAGAACCCAGAGCCTTCAGCACTGAAAGCAAGTGCACTGCCTGTTGTACTATTAACAACACAAGCTGACCATTATAAGCAGCACTAATCTTCTCTTCCCCTGAAGCTCTTAGCTATTTGTAAAATCCACACCACACTCAACTGTATCTCTCTACTTTGCAGCACATGAGAACATGAAATCTGGAAAAAGCCAAAATGTATTGGGGGGGGGGATAAAAGCTCAAAAAACAGGGACACATTTTAAGCATTGCTTGTATAACCTTGGAAAGTTGCTAGAATAAAATGCTTTATTACTGCCATGCATTTCACTACCAAAACTTGAACCCAGGACCCTACGCACTATAATCAGAGCAACATACCACTATGCCAAATCAGCTGAAAGACAGGAAGATGAAAACTTAAATGGCTATAGTTTAGTGAATTCAGTTCTCACCATAGCTCTCAACTACTTAGCCCCAAAAAACCTGCACAAAACCAATAATGGGGGAATACAGCCCCAAAAATAGGGACACATTTCAAATATTAATCTTATAAACTTAGAAAATTGCTAGAATAAAATGTTTTGTGTTACTGTGTACTTTCTTAAGAATATGAAGTCTGAAATTCAAATGTCTGGCATTATTTAGTGAATTCAAAATCCAGAAAACCACAAATTTTATTTGGAAAAGAACAGAACAAAAATATGAGCACTTTTCACAAGTGGTGGTGGGTAGGGAATTCATTTTCTTGCTACCTACACCCAAGGTTGAGGGTTTGAACCAGAGTTACTCTCTGGCCACCAGTTATAGTTAACTGGGACATTTTATACACTTACACATACACACACACAGACACACACACACACACACACACACACACACACAGTGGATTCATATGTGGGGAAACCTAAATTTAGTCTACTTTTGATGGGCAGTATAGCTATGGATAAAATGTCTGCTGCCCTTATACTGTTTTATATATTTTGTCACATATGTGTTCCTAGCAATTCTCCCATATTAAAAAAATAAAAAAAATTGTTGATCTAATTTATCTGGAAAGGGGAGCACAAGTGCACATCTGAAGAGGTGACAATTGCACTGACTGTGATTTCTGGGACTGCTATTCCCTGTTGGTTTGAATGTTTCCAGGCTTTCAAATTAACAACATTTTTTAACCTGCATCAAAAAGAATTACATATATGGATGATATTAGAAAGATGGATTATGCCAGCACAAATGCCCTGGTGTCATAGTTGGTACCCCTGTTCTCTCCCTGCACCCCTGAATGGATAGTTTACTATAACGTTAACCCATACAGCACTATGACAGTTATACAAGTCATATCTCCAAAGGAAATTTGGAGTTTGTTGTCCCACTGTGGGGCAATCCATACAGGAAAGTTGCAGGAACTACTATCAGTTATACAGACTGGAAATAGAATTGTGTTTAAGTGGTTTTCAGATTTAATATTAAACAGAGAAGGGTTAATTTTTCTTAGCAATTTTCAAACTCTGTCACAAAGAGGCATTCTGGAAATATTTCAAGATATGATATTTAATAAGTAATGCCCTGCACTTGAACTGAGTTTATGACATGTACAAATAAAAATACAGGCTTGTTGCTATTGAACTGAGTATAAAAGCTTTAGAGATAGGCAGTTGTCTTGTAAGTGATAAATGCAAACGTGTTCTGTACAATCTGAAGTGATGAACAGGGTAAAGTATCCCACAATACTCATCTAAGTTGCGATACCTTCCTTAATCCTTATGTTTATTTGATCGAAGTGTAATCACCATGCTCCATGTACTACAAGTAGGTTATGGTCAGAGTTGCAATTATAATTCTCTATGTTATATTGAAGCATGTTTTTTTGTGGTAACAAATAACTAGAAGATTTGGTCCATGGAAGAAAATATATAAATAAAAGTATATATTAAATATACTATTCACACTGTGCTGCACAATACCTGGTTAAAAGTAATAAACAAAAAAAAAATAGTTTTTGAATGTTATGCTATGCTACTCATACACTGAAGTTTTTTTGTCAGGAGCAGGCTTGGCATCACATTGAAGTATAGCAACCCTTCTTTCAGCTGTTTACTTAACATGCAGAAATGGAAATAATGATAAATACATTAGATAACTTTTCATAAATTTTCAGAACTGTTCCACATTAACCCTATGTACATGTAAGCACTTTGGCAAAGGTAATGCCTTAAGAAAAATATTCTAGTTAGATTTATGTTTGCAACTATACTAGATTTTGCAAAAGTGACTCGTCTTTGAGACCAAAAATAGACATTTTATATTATGATTACTTTTTCAGACATGATGATAGTTATGGGAGAAGTGAAAGACATCTCTTTTTGAAACTATGCTTCATCTCTGTTTTATATGAAGAGAAAAACATGTAATGGAATGAAATATAGGAGCTAGTCCAGAATTTCAAATGAAGATGCAAATCTATCTGAATCATATAATGAGCATGCAACATTGCTCTTTGTCTGTCTCTGCCTCATCTCTCACAAACTCACATGCACACACACACACACACACACACACACACAGACACACAGAGTAGCCATAGTTTGCGGCCGTTTACATAAGCCGAGGGACACAGTTCAAGTTCGCGACATTTACATAAGCTGAGATACACACAGTACCTGCTAGAAATTGCTAAAACTGCTGTTTCCTATGTTCTGCACTGAAAAGCAGCCATCCATCCATCCACAGTTTCCACGTTCTGCACTGAAAAGCAACCATCCATAGTTTCCTCCTCTTATATCAATAATTCCAGTGTTAGCGCCGGAAATGCCATGCATGCATGTGTGCGCTGCGTATCTGTTCTGTTTCTGACTGCAGACCTTGCAGTCCAATCTTCTTCCAGACTTCTGGGGCATCTGTAAGACTGCTGTTTTCTTCTGAATCTGGATTGGTTAAAGAGCAGTCTGGATTCAAGTTTCAACTCATGCATGAGTGAGTTTGAGGATTTTTTTATTTTGGTTTTCAGCTGGCGGGCTGCAGTCCTGTAGTCTTATAGCACAAGCCCACCACTGCCCAGGGCCACTACTTACAGAAGTGTATGAAGAAGTTTTTGAAGCTAGGAAAACTAAGTTTGCCCCTATTTTTGGTAACCATTCTATGGATCTGAACAACAGCCATTTAACTGATGCTAAGGTAGAGAATGTGCACAATAGTGCTCTGGAAATAACCTATGATGGGGATGCTAGATTGGTCAGAAGTATTATAGGGGAAGAATGGAGCAAGTTTGCTAGCACTTCTGACTTGCAGCACATATTCAATAAGCCTTTTAAATGAATTTACAGAAAGGGGCATACTATTAAGAACATCTTGGAAAATGAGACTAGTAAGGCTAGTAACTACAACCCTAGCAAAAGGGGTGCACACAAATGTGGAAGTTGTGCACAATGCCCCTATGTTAAAACTGGGGACACATACTATTTGAAAGCCAGGAAGAGATTTATTAAAACCTTAGGTTTTGCCAACTGTAACACCAATGGTCTCATTTATTTGGCTATATGTGGTAAATGTGAGGCATTTTATATAGGCAAAACTGAAAGGAAACTAAAATCTAGAATGTAAGAACACAGGTATGATATAAAAAAGATGAATATAAATAATGCTTTATACAAACACACATTAGATTTTATAGGAACAGAGTTCCAATTTCTTGTGATTGAAATACTGCCAATTGATCTTACGGGTGGACCCTGGGAGACACGTTTAGAGTACAGAGAAGTATACTGGCAGTTAGTGTTAGAAGCAAATAAGAACCCTGGTTTAAATGACATGATGTCATTGAAGCCAGTCTTAAACTTTGTTTGTTTGTGTCTTTCGGCTTTTCCCGCTTAAGGGTCGCCACAGCGGAACTTCGGTCCGCTAATGATTGGCAGTAGATTTTTATGTGCTGGCTTGCCGGGCCTAATGCACAACCTTCAACGAAGGAATGCCCATTCACGCATGTCGACACACAGAAGACGCTCTAACTGAGAATTGAATGGGCAACATCTAACTGTGAGATGACACCGCTACTGCAGCACCACCACCGCAGTTTGCTGCAAAACTTTGAATTTTTCTATTTTGTCTGAAAACTTTTGTCCAGTAGATAGCAGTGTTTTATTAGGATTTTCACACAGCAAGCTTTGAAGTATAGATTCATGACTGCTTTCTTTTACATCATTTTTTTAAAAAGGTTTTAAATGTTCTTAAATTATCACTGCACAGTTACTTTATATGTATTCAAGTTTCTTTTTCACTTTTTATTGTACATTTACTGTATTGAATTAATTATTGTGATTTTAAGTTAGATATGATCTAGGGCTGCCACCTTTTCAAATGTCCAAAGTGGGACATTTTTGGAACAAACGTCAGATTTTGCAGGGCGAAACATACCCATTTCCAGTACAAAGTACATAACTTCATTTGTTTGCCTAAATAAAAGCTTATTCTTGTACCACTTTAGTCGCTTATTCTGTTTCTTATAACATTTAGGTGTTTCAGATACAGAATAACTGTTTTATGCAACTATTACATAAAATGTAAAAAATAATTTTGTCTTAAAATCTCAGGACATTTGCCATTTTTTCTTTTCTTTTGCAAGACACAACTTACCAATGAGGGACTGTCCCTCTCAAAGTAGGACAGGTGGTAACCCTAATATGATCTGCATGCACAGTTCATTATGACATTTTTTGTGTACCCTATTTTGTAATGTGTCTTTAAATGTGGAATAGTTGTTAATTGATTCATTAAGGGCTGTATATAAAGGATTGTCTCAAGTTGGTATGCTCATCTGATGAAGTTACTGACAACAACATGGTGATCCAGTTAAGGCATTATTTTGGTTCATGTCCTCATTAAAGTTAGTTTTGCTATATGAAGAACCCATCCGATGCCTTATTTCTTGGTTAATCGTCACCCTTTTCCCTATCTACTCTTTTCAGAAAAATCTAATAACTTTGCAAAGATATTTTTCACATCCATTAAAAATGCTTTAATGAATTCCCCATAACAACACATAATATTGCTAGACTAGAGTTATCTCAAACCTCAGCAAACTCATTTATTCCATTAACTATGCAGTCCACCATTTCCAAATGATTCATATATTGTCACACTTGTTATAAAGGCTAAAATATTTTGTAATCAAATAGCACAAGTCTTCCTATGCCAGTGATATAAAGGGATAAAGCCCTGACTATGGCTCAGCCAACCTAAATTCAAATAACTTTTTAGGTGCCTGACATTGAAGTAGGGAAGATGGGTTGCCCATCCTGGTGGGGGGGTTCATGCTCAGATGTACCTCCACAGTTGATTCCTGGTGGCGGCTGGGGAAACACAGGACAGTGGTGGCCTCATGAGGCAGGGCTGTGGCTGAGTCATATGCAGAGGGATGTTTGATATGCTAGAGTAGCCCATTGCATGTCTTTCCCTGGAATGGCACTGACACCTGCAGGGAGCATGTCTTAAGGAGAAAAACATTCCCCAGTAGCAGTATTATGCTGCCCCAGTTCAAACTTGAATCAGAGATAGTCTAAGGGTAGATAAAGTAGGTTTAGTAGACCCAGTAGACAAAGATAAGCCATGTGGGTAGCTGATTATCAGTTGTAGTGAGCCAAAATGCCACAAAATACATCCAATTTAAAAAAACTATGTTCACAAGTTTGTTTTACAAAACAAAATATTATATTACTTTCAGGTAGTTAACAGAACAACTAAAGGCAACCCACCTCTTCAGGCACAATTGGACTTTTCTGAAATTAATATTTTTTATTCTACCTTCAAAAGCATACATGGATTACATCATTTAAGTTTACCAGGTTGAATACCATGCAAAAGGTCTGTTTCCTGTGAAACAAATGACAAAAAAGTATGCAAATGGATATATAAGACTACTAGATATCTCCAGTAAAAGAAGGTTATATGTCTAACACCACTGGAAATATCATAAACAGTTTAAAAAGAATGCATCATTACTAGCAGATATAGAATGCACTTAACTGGCAATTCCACATATAAAAACACATACAGAACTTTATCATTATGTAATGTACATTACTGAATGAGTTTAAACTCATAAAAATGAGTCATAATTATAATAACAAAAATCTTCCTACTCAGGAGAAATGCATTCGATGTTTACTTGTGACATAAAGGAAACTTTGAAAACATGTATTCTAGAATATTGCAATACTCTGAATAGAAATAAATCAGGTGCAGCATCCTCAGTAGCAATTAACTGTAATACAAAATGTCATATTGTAACAGTAAGGGCCTAAAAATACTGCATTCAGAACCTGTGTATAAAAGGCTATATTTCAGTCCCCTTTGAGATTGTACTACAAAACTTTCAGGTAGTAATGGCAGGTATTCAAATATGAAAATACACCTAAGACTGCTATTCTGTGCTTGCAATTTCTGTGTAGCTTAACACTGACTTTTACCCCCCCCACCCGAACGTTAACTGTTTCACTCTTAAATTGGTTGATTGACAAACTTTCAAAATGGTGTAGGTTTACAAATATTGTTTAAGTGAGCAAATGTTTACCTTCTGTGATAGTCCAACATCCCTTCCAAAGCAACATAGCCTTGCACCCACTGAGGTTTCAGCACCCTGTAACCCTGTAAAAAATAAAGTGGGTTATTGACAATGAATGGAGAGATTGCTGTTACAACTGAAAATATTTTGTCCTGTTGAATAATATAGAATTTTTATTTTTGATGTGACAATAATACTGTAAACATGAACTTCTGACCATCATTGCATTTTACATACTGAGCAGAAGTTAAACATAATGCCATCAATAATATAATAAAAATGGGTCTATATTAGAAGAATGAAAGATCAAAACTGGAACGCTCTAAAGAGAGAAAATGCCAGACCTTGAAGTCCTTATTGTGGCCGAGGCTGCACCCCCACACCCCCCAATAAATATATATTCCAACTCCAAGACTGCACTACAGTGAGGAAAGGACAAACATTCCACTCTTCACTGTACTGCGATCTCACAAAAAGCACTTCACGGTGCGGCATTTTCACTCTTAAGAGCGTTTGTGATTTTGTTCTTTCGTTCTTCTAATATAGACCCATAAGAAACATCATACTATAAACTCACACACACACGGAATTCACTCAGACAAGCTGACCAGTAGTGCACGAACACCATACACAAGTCGAATAAATCCAAAGTACATTTAATATACTATAACATAGAATTTAAGCACATAAAAAAGCTTTTCTTTGAATTGAATAAATCAACTTCCTCAGAAAAAAGCCTACACAGGAAACAGGGGTTTAAATTTCCCTCCACCTAGTCACATGATTGCTAGACATGCATTGAAAGGTTGCATGCATAGTGGAACACTCGCAAGCCCCTCCCCAGCTTTACCAACTTTTAAAGTGATACATTTTTTATATTACAATTTCATAGTGCCAGATAGCAACAGCAAACCACTCAATAAATATATCCTACTTTAAAAACATTTAAGCATCAAAAAAATGAATAAGTAAATAAATAAAACAAAGCAATGTGCCTAATTTACTTAACCCGTTGCTATGTAGACATAGCAAAATTTATCACAAATTAAAAACTAAAAAATCAGATGACACATTAAAAATTGGTAAACCCATAAAAGGCATGTGTATGTATATGTTTAAACAGTATTACATAGTCCTAACATTTTAATATGAAAAACTGTACTATAAAAAATAATAAATGTTTGTAATTAATATAATAAATTATATTAATTTATGATAAACTTTAATAAAGCAAAATCATCCTCTCACATCATTGTGCAAAAGGAACTGTGTGTTTGAAAATTATTATTATTTATCTACTCAAACTTTTCAGTCTCAAAATACACATGATGTAACTCAATTCATTGATGCCTGGGTAGTGACAAGCATCTAGTCTTAGTTGCCAAATTAATTCACAACATTCCAGAATCAAAGACTCAGGGCCCCCCCTATTGTCTATAGGGACTTGATCTATAACTCGAAAGGTGAAACTATGGGATGGATGGTCCATTATGTGTCTCGCAAGGGTGTTCTCTCCTTTATGTCTCCCTATAGCGTATATGTGTTCATACACTCGTCCTCACAATTTTCTGTCAGTCTTTCCAATATAGAAGACCAGACAGTGGGAACACCTTGCTAGATAGACCATCTGTTTACTCTGACAGTTGAATTTAACCCCTATTTTGTACCTCCTACCCCTCACCTCAAAGGTATGTCCTGTCTCCATGTGTTTACAATACCGACACATGTTACACTTAGACATACCTAACAGACTTCCTACCTTCCTGGGTTCTTCTCCAGTAACTGTTTTTGATTGGGTCCCAGTTTATAAATTATAGTGGGGTAACCCTGGAGTTTGTTCCTCAATGCTGTGTCATTCATAAACAAATTCCAATTTTTCTGAACTATAGCTGTCACTGTTTTAGCATCCAAGCTAAATGTTAGAATAAAACTATAAGGACTTATGCCTTCTACAACCTGACTTGTATTTGTCGGGTGTACTGTATTCTGATTAAGTATGAGTAAATAAATTCCCCTGTTTCTTTTTGACTGAACTTCATCCACCAAATCCAGAATCAAATTCAAAGGGTACCCTCTTTTTAAAAATAAATCCTTCATGAAGTTACACTCATCCCTAAAGTCTGTGTCTGTGGTGACCATTCACGCAGCCCTAACCAGTTGCCCCTTGACCACAGATTTTCTCTGTGAAAAAGGATGGCAACTGGAGAACTGAAGGAGGGTGTTAGAATAAGTTTCCTTAAAGAATATTTTAGCCAAGTAGCACTTGTTGATGCAGTCTTTAATCAAGTGAACATCAATGTAGGATATTCTGTCTTCAGCAAAGCACAAAGTAAATTTAAGAAACCTAGTTGTTAAGTTAAAAAATTCAACTAACTCCTGGGCTACTTCAGTGTCTCCCTTTAGAATAATAAAAATATCATCCAGGAAGCGTGTGTAAAATAATTTTTTTTCCTGGATGTTAGGGTTGGCCATGACAAACCCCCTCTCCCAGTACGCCATGACCAGATTAGCTAAACTAGCTCCACATGGGGACCCCATAGCCCCACCTATCTTCTGAAGAAAATATTTATTATCAAAGGTCACATAGTTATGGGACAGGATTATGTCTAATAGTTCCCCTATGAGTTGGATTTCTGAACAAGAGGCCACTTTTACTCTCATCATAAAGGTCACCCACTCCACTGCTTCTAAATGCAGAATAGAAGAGTAAAGGTCCTTAACATCAACTGTAAGGAAATTATACTCCTCACTAAAAGGTATTTTGTTGATGTTCTCCAAGAAGGACCATAAATCCATGGAGATCTGGGTTTCACTTCTGACATATTTTTTCATAATATTATCAACCAGTTTATTACTAGCATACGTAATGCTGTTCCTTGCATTCACTAGGGAATGCATAGGAGGATTGTGTAGGTCTTTATGGACCGTAGGGATTCCAAATAAAATGGGAATCCTGGGGGCTGGCATGGTGAGATAATTATATAATTCAATGTCTATTCTTGCTTCAATAAACATGTCTTGAATATAAGACCTAATCCTAGAGTAGCCTACGTTAAGCTCATTCCTTGTTACCTCTTCATAGGTGTCAGTGGAAACTATTTCAGTCATCTTTGTGATGTAATCTTCATTACTCATTACTGCTAAACCCCCACCCTTGTCAGGTTGCATGATTCTAACTGGCAAACTGCACAAAGACTCCAATAAAAATTGTTCCCCTTTACTGATGTTAAAAGGATGGGTAGCCTGTAAATGGGAGTCACCCAAAGCGTGACGTAAATCCAACTCGCATAGTTGATCAAAAAGTGCTATTGTTGGATGTAATGGAGGATGATAAATACTAGATATATGATAATCACTACTCATACCGGTGTAATCCCCCAAAAGTACATGCAAATTGAGTTTTCTTACAAACATTTTGAATTCAATGAGAGTCTTAGCAATGTCCGCTCATCTGGAAGGGACAAAGGAAGAACCCTTTGCTAACAGTTCCACCAGGTTAGGAGGAAAATCAGTCCCTAAATAGTTGAAAATTTTAAAATCAGAGTTAGTGTTGTAAATAACCTCACAAGAACGAGGCTGGACTATTGTAACATTACTACAATCCATACCTAGTTCCATCGGTTCTTGGTTTTGTTCTGGGCTTTGTGGCCCAGAAGAGGGGCATGGTTGGAGCCTCTGTTCTGAAAATCCACCTGGGATGACTGATTGTGGTTGGAGTTGTTAGCCAACTGCTTGCTCCATCCTACCTGTTCAGGCAATGGTTCCTCGACATTCTGGTTGTAATTATCAGTGTTCCTGGTGTTTTCTCTATGGAGGGCCACCCCCGTAGAACCATTGGGCCTGGCTAAAAAGTTTCCTTGTGCCGGAGCTGGTCTTGGGTAAGCTGCACCTTCCCTGTAATCCCTCAAATCACGATTTAATTTCTTGATTTTAGCTGTATTCATTTTAGTGACATATTGGTCTATGCTACTAAAAATCCATTCATAATCGAAACAATATCTATGAAAGTCTATATTCTTTTTAATGTCATCATCCAATGAACTAGTTTCCCCAACCAGACTGTTGGCTGCCTCCTGGTAATGTTTACACATTAACTCAAGTAGCTCAAACCCATGTTTATCAAACAGACTAATAAGGTCAGAATGGAAAGAAGACCCTTCAGCTAGACCCGTTTGGTATTGCCAAGACCTCAAGCCTTTAGGAATTACCTTCAGTCTTTTACTGAAAATAGGCTATTTCCAGCTGGATTTTCCTCAGTTTGACCAGTTTTTGGTCAAACAGATGTAGTTTCGTTGATAAATCCACACTAGACTCAACTGGTTCCTCTGGTAAGTTGTTGAGTGGGGTTGGGAAAAAGTAAAAGGTCTTCCAAGCCAAATATTCAAATCTGGAGCACCAGTAAAACTGGTAGAATTAGACTGGTGATTGCACTGTTGATTAATTCCTTTGTTTGGCATCAATGTGACTCTACTGACCAAGAGAGTCCCATCATTAAGTTCCATACCTCGATCCTGTTCTGACTGAACGGCTGTAGTAATACCCGAAACTGTTGGAGGTAAACTAGAAGTACCCAGCCCTATATTACTAGGCAAACCAGGACTATTTGAATTAGCTAGGGTTTGATTAAGCAAAACCTGCTGTGACACGGTTACCTGGTCTAGCCTGGTTGATAAATTGTCCACCTTCTGTGTGAGCATTTGGATTAACAACAATAAATTACTCACTTTATCCGCTTTTGGAAGCACTGGTGCCAAACCCAAAGCTGTTTCCATGTCCACAAAACTCCAAAACACAAACTCAAAAAAGAATGATAAACTTCTGTAAACTCACACACATGGAATCCACTCAGGCAAGCCTACCAGTAGTACACCAACACCATACACAAGTCAAATAAATCCAAAGTGCATTTAATATACATCACCTTTTTTTACTACAAGGAGTTCAGGCTTCATCTTATATCCAGTAACAGAAG
Source organism: Protopterus annectens (assembly GCF_019279795.1). NCBI lineage: Eukaryota > Metazoa > Chordata > Ceratodontiformes > Protopteridae > Protopterus > Protopterus annectens. Next base: position 449,332,917 of record NC_056728.1, on the reverse strand, counting down.
CTTTGCTTTCTCTGGTGCAGTACTTATGATTTTTTTGTTTTACTTCTGGTATAATATGCTAATACAAATATGTTCTGGATATTAGTTGCATCCTGACATTTGAGCATACTGCCTCTAACCAAAACCAGGTATAATATCAGAATATGGCATTAAAAGTTATCTTGAACACAGCTTTAGTAACAGTGTATGAGGCCATATATCAGTTATATGATCATGCATAATAAGATGCTAGGAAATTATAATCAAATACTCAGCTACAAAACATACTCAAGATTGACATTCTATCCTCAAGTATTTCACTTCATCTAACTCTGGTAGTTATTGTAGAGAACTAAACTGCTGATATGTTAATGAGCTGTTTCCTGTGCCCATGGTACACAGCTTGATTCCTCCCACATTTCTTTTACCTATTGTGTGACTCTGAGCTAGTCATTTAGGCAGTAATGTAAAAAGCAGAAACCTGATCTCACCACGATGTAGTCAGTTAATAAATTGAAGTGCAGGTGCTATTCCAAGATACAGTTCCAAAAGACACAATTCCAAAAGACAATCGGCAGCCGTAATAAAAATATAAAACTCTTCTTTAATGTAGGTATAATGGGTGAAGGTAAGCGCTTTCGCGTGGTCACAGCCACGCTTCATCAGACAATGAAAACCCTACACAAAGGTGCTTAAATAATACATTGTTTAAAAGCCAAGCCCTATGTAATTAGGTACTTCAATCATTATTTAAAACGGCAATGCCATCAAACAATCAGAGGCATTACATTCATTGTGAATATTTATGGAATCTAAAATATAACTTATATAGAACTCTTAATGCAACTTATAAACTAAGAATGTTTAACATTCAGATGATTAAAAGACTTATTGCATTTCATCAGTAATTCTATACTTAAATACACAAAAAGCAAACAGATCTCTGCGAGTCTAAACTCTAACAGGTATATCACAATGAGAGACTTTTTTACGGTTACCATCGTAACCGAAAACACAGTTCATTAGGCGGGAACTAGTTATAAGTGTCTACAATAAGTTATATAAAAAGAAACATTTCTAGACTTTTCCTACCTAAGGAAATAGCATAAGTGCATAATTGTTGTGAGCAATATTCATGTTTTTAAAACCTTGATAAAATCGGTTAGATGGTTTTATATTTTTTTTTTTACATTTAGGCAGTAATCTTTGATAACCCCTGAAAAGGGACAGTTTGTCCAGTGGGGTTACATGCTCAACAAATATGTAAATATCAGTTCAAATTTGCATGACAGCACATTGGTTTTGTCAGTACATGAATTTTAGGTCTTAGTTTGTTTGCAGTAAAATAAATATTGCATTGTCTGTTGAAATGTATTTATTTATTTATACTTCTAATGCATTCACAAGGTAAAGACATATTGTGTGGTTGTGGTATATATTTTGCTACCCTGAGCAGAAATGGTATACGTATACCTAATGGAGACTCAGTAAAATGCAAAATAGTGGGCTGACACTTTTTAATGGCCATGCAGACCAATTATGAAGATTGTCAATTTAGAGTCATATCTCTGAAAACATATGATATTAGTTAATACATTTTGGGCAACAAATATGGAAATACAGTTATAATCTATAAGTCCTCATCTCTAGTTTTAACTTAAATTGTGGTTGAAGCAAGCAATACCAGCTTGAATCCAACTTTTTTATTTTTAATAAAAATGCAAAGTGATCTTTGGCATGGATCTTACATAAGAAGTTATAACAACAGTCTATTTTAGAAATTTGTATGCCAATATCATTCCTGTACAACTTGGTTTCCCTTACTTGCTTTGTAAACTATAGTTAGATTGCGTTTCTATGTGCAGAGGTAGTAGAATAAATGCACACCGAGAGTGCCACATCACTATTCCCTGTAATAATTTACCTTTTTTTTCTGTAATAACGATTCAAATGAATAAAAATATCCTTCATCAGAGACAAAACAGTATAATTTTTTCCATTATGAAACCAGCATGCATTGAAGATTACATTTTCACCCCTAAAAAGCAAAAGTAAAGCCAATTGTTAAAGTCAGTCATTTTCTGTTTGTATTCAAGCAAAAGTAAAAATGTACATGCTTCTTCTTATCTGACTCTAAGGCTAAAAACTATATCTTGCTGAGCTCCATTTGTGCCTGACAGAGTACTTCTTAATCTGAATTACAGAACTGCATAAGTATATTTTTCACACTTTATCTAATTGTTCAGTGTTTCTTATCAGCACTGTACTGGTTGTATTTATTTGCTTATCAGTACTTCATTTTGTTTTATTTATTTGTATACCACTTCTGCACTAGTTTACTGCACTGTTGTATTTATTTTGCTTATCAGTACTGCAGTGTTTTTATTTATTTGTGTAATAGTTCTGCACTAATTTACTGCACTGTTTTTATTTATTACACTCGACAGTGTAAACTATGGCTCTAGGTGATTCGGCCATGTTGTCTAATGCCAAAAATGGGCATGTGTAGTTAGAGGTGATAAGTGGGTTGAGGACCCGGCCTACTCTAATCCACCCCAGAGATCCTTGTTAATGGTGGGAGGGGTATATCTGCCCATATTGGCCAGTGTATGCCCACCACAAAGCCCAGAAGTCCTGGGTCAATAAGCTACTGGCTGGCTGGTGTCTAGTTGCCCAGCCTGAGTTACCTGGGATAGCTCTGTTGAGCGAAAGCTCGACGTAAAACCGACCAACCTGCCAAATATGAACTGAAAAATGCTATGCTTAATGTAGGTTCACTGACAGGATGCAGCTTGGAAGTGGATGACATGATGATATGGAGGAGGCTGGACATCCTATGTATCCAAGAGATGAGATGGAAAGGCAGTGCAGCAAAGCCACTTGGCTTGAGATCCAGAGTCTACTACTCAGGTGGAGAGCAGGCTAGAAATGGTGTAGGAGTTGTGGTGAGAGAGAGGCTTCAGAAGGCAGTAAGGGATATCATCAGAATTAATGACAGACTCATGGCAGTCAGACTCCAGTGTAATGACTTGGCAGTATTTATAATATCAGCCTATGCCCCACAGCAGGGTTGTGATAGTGAGGAAAATAGTGCATTCAGACAGCAGTTGCAGGACCTACTAAATAAAGCAGGACAACATGAATTGTTGATAATGAGTGACTTCAATGCACATATTGGGACAAACAGAACAGGATATGAGGACTGCCTGGGTCCACATGGGTGGGGCAACAGGAATAAAGAAGGATAAGTCATTCTAGACTTATGTCTGGCAAATGGCTTGATAGTAGCCAACATATGGTTCAGGAAGAGAGACAGTCACAAGATCACACACAAGAGTAGTCAACATGCAACTCAGGTAGACTTCCTCCTAGTAAGGAAAAGGCACTGGGGTAGAATCCAGGATTGCGAAGTCATCCCCAGTGAAACAGTCAGCCCACAGCATAAACCACTAGTTGCCACATCAGCTGCAAGCAGTGATCAGAGAAGGCTCTAAGATCAATAGAGACCAGGCAGAAGACCTGGAAGTTGACTGGAAAGAAAGTTCAACAGTTCAAAGAATTACTCAGGGCTCTAGCACCCCAAGAAGAGGAGGAAATAGGTGGAGATGAAGAAAAATGGCAGCTGTGTTAGGAACACAGAAAAGATATATGGCCAAGCCATGTATGGAAATAAGGTACATAAGGAAAGCTGGTGGTGCAATGCAGAAGTCCAGGAAGTCATCAAAAGAAAGGAGTGCAGAAAGAAGTGTGAGATAAAACAGACTGACCAGGATAGGAAGGACTACTGGTTGGCTAACAAAGAAGCTAAGAAAGAAGTTGCAATAGCAAAGAATAGGGCATCAGATCACTCTACCAACTTCTGGAAAGTGACTCAGTAAGGGGCACAAAGAAACTATATCAGGTTGCAAGGCAAAGACAGAAAGATAAAGAAGATAGTCAGATACCCTTGATCAGGGATGCCAGCAACAAACTGATCACCAGTCCAGAGGACATCAAAGGCAGATTAATCGGAATTGCAGCGCTACATAAGTATATTTTTCACACTTTATCTATTTGTTCAGTGTTTCTTATCAGCGCTGTACTGGTTGTATTTATTTGCTTATCAGTACTGTATTGTTGTTTATTTATTTGTGTAACAGTTCTGCACTAACTTACTGCACTGCTTTTATTTATTTTTTGACTGAATTATTTTGGCAACCAACTAAATTCCTGCTTTTATGTATATATTCTGTATATGTTACTGTAATCAAACCAACTAAATTCCTGACTTATGTATATATTCTGTTTATATTACTGGAACCACTATGTGTGACACAGTTTCTACTTCTGTAGCAATTAATGTTTATTTTTTTTTCTGCATCTATGTTCTTGTCAAAGCTTTTCTCCCCAAGCCTCCACTGAAAATGGGCTTTTTTAGGCCCAGTGGACTTTCCCAGTAAACAAATGCAATAAATAAATAAATAAATACATAAAATTGACTTTTCTGTGTCTCCATTTATATAATTGCTTGGTTGAATTTTTATATAGTTTGTGGCTTTTGCTGTTGCCTGTCCCTACTGGAAGTTTGTGGTGTATTCAGTCCAGAGAGGTAAAACTGGTCAAACAGCTTCTGTGTTATATCTTTGTCTCAGGGTGTGAGTTTGGAAGGGTCTTTTATCTGCTTGTATAAAAATATTACATTTGAGTTGAATCCCTGCTTATCTTGCTGAGCTCCATTTGTGCCTGATGGAGAGTACTTAATCTGAATTACAGAGCTACATAAGTATATTTTTAGCACTTTATCTAATTCATTGTTTCTTATCAGCACTGCACTGGTTGTAGTTATTTGCTTATCAGTACCGCATTGCTTTTTATTTATTTGTGTAACAGTTCTGCACTAGTTTACTGCACTGTTTTTATTTATTTGTTTGACTGAATTATTTACTTTTCTGTGTCTCCATTTATATAATTGCTGATCTGTGGTTGAATTTCTGTTTTCTAAAACCCTACCACCCAATGGAAGTTGTGCTCTTATAGTTTGTGGCTTTTGCTGTTTCCCACCCCTATGATAAATTTGATAAAGAACACTCTTCCCAGTCCCATCTCATCAGCTCATTCTACCTAATACAGAGATCATTTGGGAAGGTCAAACCCCTTAGTTCCTTAAGCTTGAATTTGCTTCTGTTCCTCCTTTTTCCCTTTCCACTTTACTCACAAAAAAACACTTTATTCAGCTTTTTTTTGCTGTATTTGTGTTGCTCCTCTTGCTCCACTACTTCATTTTGCTTTTTCTGCTACTTGCTGCAGCTTATTCTCTAAAGTGTTCAATTGCATCTTTTCTGTTGCATTCATTACTGCTTGTTTATAGCCTGTTTAAACAGTGTTATTCTAAGCCTCTTAGTTTTGATTTAAGAACTTGGACTTTAGGCTAACCCCTTAGCTCTCCCTGGCCTTCTCTCAGATATTCAGAAAAATATGGATGGACAATTTCCTGCACTTTGTCCTGCTAGTCTGGTTGATATGGGCATCCTGCATCCTGAGACAGTGTAGCAACTGCCTTACATACACAGACAACCACCTACTACTACCACCTATTAACACAATTTGTGAGAGATGCAATTACATTAGGAACCTAGACTCCAAGCTCTCCCTCACAAGCCAGTATATCTGGCACTGAGAAGGTTATCAACAAAATCACTGCACCTCAAACACCACTCACACCTATACAATACACACCCACATATGTGGAGGTCCTCAACAAAAACATACCCAAAAGAAACATACCCAAAGGACACCTCTGAAGCAAAAACTACCAAGGCAAAAACACACGCAATCTCCACAGCCCTCCACACCACATATCATGTATAGTTCACACACCTGTGTCTCACAACCACTAAAGCTTAACCATAAACCCAACGTATTAGTCATAGAGGACTCCATTTTGAGACACACAGATGTGCCTCTCACTAGGCTAGATAAGGAGAAAGTTACAGTTAGTTGTCTGTCAGGGGCCAGAATCCACCATATCACACATGCACTCAAGTCTCTCAACAAGTACTGTTATGACTCTGTCATAGTCCATGTTGGTGTGAATGACTTGAGACGTACCTCCCTGGACTATATGAGAGACATGATTGAACTTGCTGAATATGTGTCCAAGACAGGTATGTCCCTAGCCTTAAGCACCATTCTACCATCACCCAGAATGATGCCTGAATACAAACAGAAAATGATTGACTGTAACAATTGGCTTAGTTTCTGGTGTCATTCCAGGGGTATCCAGTATCTAACAGCCTGGTAAGGTATGATCAACAGATCACAATGCTTTGCCAGAGATGCCCTGGATCTGTCTCACCTGGGCTTCAGGATTCTGGCAAAGGCTTTTGCCTCCCTTATAGTGTCTTTTTTAGGAAAAGTGATGAGATTAAAACTATCAACATAAAAATTTCAACAAAACGCAAATTAAAGGTCATGCTGTTAAACGCTAGGAGTCTAAACATGAAACTGCACTCATTGCAAGCATTCCTAACCCTGAAAAATACTGACATCTCTGCAGTCACAGAAATTTGGTTCAAAGCTGTGGAGAGCACCCCAGGCTTACCTGGTTACTAATCCTTTCATACATTCCGACCACAAACTTTGAGTAGTAAAGCCAAAGGAGGTGGAGTTTCAATATATATTAAAAACATACATACCTCCTGGCTGGTCAAACAGTATGACCCACAGGAGACACTCCAGGTGCAGTTAACTATTGACAAGACCCCTATACAAATCATAGCTAGCTACCGGCCCCCAAATCTGACCCATGATGCCCAAACTGCCTATCTAGACCTCTTTGAATCTTTCAAGATTCAACCCTTTACCCTTATCCTGGGTGACTTTAACTACCCAAACATAGACTGGAAGAATTACTCTTGCCAGAACACAAATGCCCAGAGATTCCTCGATTTTGTCAATGTAAATGCTTTGGAACAGCTAGTCAATACCCCCACAAGAGGTGATAATATCTTGGACTTAGTATTAACCATCATGAGTAACCATTGCAGCATTCCTGCAGTATCATCCTCCCTTGTAAGATCCAACCACAAAGCGGTCACATTCAAAGTCACCATCTCCCCTGACCCCCCCTCCTGCTAGGGTCAATCAAAAAACTTCTCCAAAGCTGATTACAGCCTCCTGAGGGATGGTATAAACAGCTTCACACCCCCCCTCCCTCTCTCTAGGAACTGGCACCAGTATCCAAAAGTATACCAAATTACTACTCGAACATTTATATAGATGCATGGTATCAGGAATACCTGACAGGACTAAATCATCCTCCGCAAGGAAGAGTAAACCTGTCTGTTGGACATCTGCAATAAATAAACTCTATAACAAAAGAAAAAAAATTGCTGTCCAGGACCAAGAAGAAGCAGGTGCCCAATTCGAAGCAATCTCTCCTTAGCCTAAACAAGCAAATAAGAGCACTAGTGAAATCCTCCAAAGCAAACTTTGAGTCCAAATTGGCCACATCTACTAGAGACAATCATCAGACCTTCTTCACATACTTCCGTAATTTCAAAGGTAGTACCCAGATCTGGTGGTCAAGGACACCACATATACAAATGCTGTAGATATAGCAAACATGCTGGTTGACAGATTCAGCAAAAAGTTCACCCCTCTGTCACCCTCATCAGTAAATCAGGAAATTCCCAGTACCTGACCCCTTCCCCTTATATCTAGGGATCAGGTCATCACTGCTCTCTCAAAGGCTAAAAATACAGCCTCCGTGGGACCTGATAACATCCCAGGCTGCATCCTACATGAACTCAGGCAGGAACTTGCAGCACCATTAGGCGCCCTATTCAACCAAAGCCTGAGTACTGGGTTTGTCATAGCTGAGTGAAGGATAGTCACTGTTATCCCTTTACACAAAGGTAGAGTGTCCACTGATCCAGGAAATTATAGAGCTATCAGTCTATCTAGCCTGATCTGCAAGGCCATGGAATGGATTATCATGGACCTCATTAACAAGGACATTGGCAATCTCCAAACACTCTATCCCACACAGTTTGGCTTCATCAAGGGGAGGTCATGTCTGTTAAATTTGGTCGACTTTTTTGAGACAGTCACCAAAGCCATGGATGAGGGGAAGACAATGCACACCGCCTACCTTGACTTGGCCAAAGCCTTCAACACTATTCCCCACTCGGGCATAATAGGTAAACTCTTTCAACTAGGCATCAATCCATATGTTACCAGATGGGTAGGCAACTGGCTCACTGATAGAACCCACCTAGTTAAAATAGGGGAAGCCACCTCAAGCAGTATACCCATATCGAATGGTGTACCCCAGGGTTCGGTCTTGGAGCCTCTGTTATTTGGGATATACTTTTTTGAGGTACAGGCCAAAATCAGTGGGCTATGGTTGACCAAGTTTGCAGATGACTGCAAGTTGGGAGCTGTCATCAATTCCCCTAGTGACGTGGACTTCAAGAGATTCTCACCCAAACAAATGACTGGTGCCAGAAACATGGCCTCAAGCTGAATACAAAAAAAATTATGCATTATGATCCCCTTTGAGGAGAGAGATGCCCCCACAAATTATCACTTTAATAACAATGTTCTAAGCACACAGTCAGTCATGAGGGATTTGGGGAGCCAGATTGATAGCAGCCTGACTTTTGACTACCATGTTGCTTCCATTGTACGGAAAGCTTTCTACATGGCACACCTCATAAGTAAGAATATCTCATCCAGGGACAAGGAGGTCATAACATCCCTGCATTCTTCCCTTATAAAGCCCATTATTGAGTACAACACCCCCTTTGGCATGTACCTCGCAAAGCATATGCAGCAGCTGGAGAGACCACAGAGGTTCCTCACCAGGAGAATCCAGGTACTCAAAAATCTACCATACACAGATAGGCTAAATGCCCTATCCCTCTACTCTGTTTCATACAGACTCCTCAAAGGTGACCTCTGTCTGGCATACAAGGTGATCTCCAACCCCGCCTTGATGGGACTGCTGCATATGCACAAGGCAAGCTTCACTTGAGTAACCTGCACACGAGGCCACAGCCTGGTCTGTGACATCAATAGGACTTGCTGGTAGGACAGATTTGTGACCCAGAAACTCCCCCTCTATGGAATGGACTCCCCTCTCCACATCAAGCAGAATACCTCTTTACCCTTTTTTTAAACCAATCTGGATAACTGGATGGAAAATAGAAAATACATCCCTGGGATTCCACAAATGTCCCTGCTGGACTGGGGCATTGGGTGCTAACTTGTCTGAACATGGGCTAAACTCTTGGCTAGGCTTATAAGGGCCAATAGCCTAGTAATTTCCTATGATCCTATGACTCTATATGCATACAGGGGTGGTGAACATAAAATAATAAAGTAGTTACTTGAAAATAAAACCATGACTTTTGTCTTCATTATGTTTCCTAAAATGCAATAGTTACTAGCCTCAGATAATTTTGCATGCATATTTTCCCAATGGAATTCATCAACTCCTTAGGGATCATGCCACCTTTGACTATGAAGACATGACATATAATGGCTACAGTAACTCACTTCAGCATGTTCCTATATCACACAAGCATTACCCCAGGGGGCTATACCAATGGTCATTTAATGGCGATCATGCAGCTGCTCTTTGCATTCATACAAATCCTGCCCAAATAGATAGCCATATTCTGTATATAGTCTGATGTCCTCTGAGCAGAAAATAAAAGCCATAAAGGTCACGTTAATGTATTTCATCTTTTTGGTCTTAGACATGCACTGCTTTGATAAGCTATGTCCATGATCATTCAAGAATGATAACTTATGTGGCTTGTGCTTTCATACACAGCTTTCCACCTTACCTTTACCCATAAAAGACTTCAGTCATGCAACAGTAATGTATATCTCAGCTTGCTGATCTCAGACATATACTGATAAATTCTGTGGTACCAAAAAGCAGGGGGGTTGGAGGGTGGCCTAATTGTTAAGGTGTTTGCCTTACAAACACAAAGTGCAGAGTTTGAGTCTCACAAGGGATAATTGGCTAGGCTTAAAATGGCTCGCAAGGGCAGTTAGCTTAGTACTAATCTATGAACCTATGAACAGTATTCCAACCTCAAAATTTATTGTAACAGGTTTCCTCAGAACTAAATCTGTTATTAATGACACTTCTTTGATACATAATTAAAATCACATGACACACTGTTAGACCCATCCTACCAATTCAAACTGATTACAAGGTAAAACCATATACAAGAATAAAAATAGAAATAGCAATGAACTATGTAGCATCATAATATTTCAACTTTAAAACATAATTAATAGCCATTGAATTGTTCAAACCTAGAAAACACATTGCATTAACTACAATTTGCCATTTTAATTCAGACTTACTAAGATGTTCCTCTATAATAAAACCCCTTTTATCTTTTGTTAGTTCCTGCATAACTACAAAAGCAAAACTGTGGTCCTTATTTTCTTGTCTGTGTCTAAAAAGGGCATTTGTGGTCTTTGATTTTTGTATATCTTGCATGTGTTCATAAATTCAATCTTTAAGCATCCTCTGGGTTTTCAATATGTAAAAAGCAGGACACTTAGAACACAAAGCTCCATACACCATATTTTTTGACTCACAGCAATAATGCCCTGTGACAAAATATTCTTTATTTTTAATTATGACACTACTGGTTACCAAATGTTTTTGCATTGTTTACAGTCGCCACACTTAAACATTCCTAGGGATCAGTTACTAGCTGGTTGATTTTTCTTAGAACTGTCCAATAATGTTTTGAATGACCTGTCTTTTTTATAAACCAACATGGGCTTATTACCTACTTTCTTAAGAATTGTATTATCTACTTGAAAGTGCTCCAAGTTCTATATCAAACAATCATCTTTGGCTTTACTATCCAAGTTGAATGTTGGCATAAATGCTCTATTATGATTAACCTTTAAAATTCTAGTGTTTTCCTACATATTATGTACATTACTGTTTGCACTCAGTATAGGACAATAAATACCATGTGTTTTCTTGAACACTACTTCATTCCTAATTTCTGTTAAAAATTCTTGGGGTACCCTCTCCTAGAAAACATACCCAACAATAATTACACTCTATAAGAAAGGTATCCAAATCCGACACCATTCTTGCCAACCTTACTAGCTGCCTTTTTACTAAAGCTTTTTTCTGGTATGTAGGATGCCAGCTATGAAAGTGGAGGTAATTGTTAGGGAGAGTAGATTTTCTATAAACAGTAGAAACAAGTCTAGCCTGTGCTCTACCTTTTCTTATTTCCACATCTAAGTAGTTGACACTTCCAGTTTGAATTGAATAATTAACTTTAAAAATTCCACAGTGTTATTGATGAATTCCAAAAATGTACTTATCAGTAGTGTCTCTCCACAAAATAAAAATGGCATCCAAAAACTGTATATAGCCTGACCAAGAGTTACTAAATTACTATTAAATAAATAATTTCCCCCCCAGCAAGCCATAATCAAATTTGCAAAAGCTGGGGTGCAGGCAGCACCCATAGCTACTCCCATAGCTTGTCTAAATTATTGCTTGTCAAAATATATGAAGTTATTTTTTAATACCAACTCTATCAGGTTACTGCCACACAAATTTTATTTGTGTCCATTTCTATCTCTTTTAACTGTTCTTCAAACCATTGCAATCCCAGCATGTGTGGTATTACTGAATACAAGTTATTTACATCAACAGTGACAAAAATGACATTTGCATCAAACTCTAGTTCATTTATTAAGCCTAAAAATACCGGGAGTCTTTACAAATTTAACTTATTCTATTAACACTACTCTTGACCGAGTAGTCCACATATCTCGCTATATAATATGTTTTGGACCTGGTGGCATCTACAATAGGCTTGAAAGGAGGATCAGCTACATTTCTATGTAATTGTTGGGATAACAGATATCCCTGCCACTACTGGTTTATCATTATACATATATTCATATTCACTTTTGGTTAATTGTCATAAAGGCAGCTATCTATAAGGTGATATGCCCTACTGATTTCACCTAAGAAACTTTCAGTATAAGCTTCATCATTCGACATGCTTTTCATTTTACTTATGCATCGAATGTTGTTCATTATAGCCAAACCTCACCTCTTGTCTGCTTTCATGACTCTAATAGAAGAATCATTACATGTGTCATTTAACATTAACTTCTCAGGTTTAGACAGATTGAAGCTTTTCTTTTCACTTGGTTTTGATAAAATACATCTTATATCATGGGCACACATTTTTTCAAACATTTGCATCTGAATCTTCAAGGGGGATTGAAACAAATAGGATGGCTTAAGTTCAGCATGCTGTTGCTGGTACTGTTTTCAGGAAACTATAATGCTAGATTTTATTTTCTTATAAACAATTTCAAACCTAAAATTGTCTCTACTAAGTTTGTCCTTCTTGCTGGGACAAAGGAAAATCCATTAGCTAACACATTAGCATGAACTGCAGTAACTGTTTTATCTGAATAATTAAATAAATTAAAATCTTTAAAAGTGTCTCTTACTATTAGCAGTTTTCATTGGCTGTAGGTTTCATCTGTTCTTCTAGCTAATTCCTTTGTTGTCAATAATTGGTTTGCTTGTTGTAATTCTGTTTGCATTTGGCTCCTTGTTGAATGTAATTCTCCTCACTCATCTGTTGATCTTCCCCATGTTGCTTCCTGCTGCTGAGTCTCTCTGATCTCCTGACTTCTAAAGGAGTAGCCCCCGGAACTGTTGCATTTTATTTCCATGTGCTGTGACTTCTTTCTGTTGATTGGTGTTTGGACCATTACCTAGACTGTAGGAACAGCTACCATGGTAACCTACCAGCCTAGGATATGCCTCAATTTATTTATAGGCTTCCAAATCTCTCCTAAATTTTGCGAACTTTTTGTTGAAATCTTACTACATGAATTGTCCACCGATTTGAACATATTTAAGTAATTGCTTTCATAACGTTCAAATAAGAGGTCATTTTTGCTGGAATTGATCTGTTTGAATGCTGTTGTATTTTATAATAATTTCATAAGGTCACTGCTCGCTTTATTAAAAATTTTACATATTTTTGACACATATTCATTGTTTCGCCCAATAAGCCATACCAATGATTGTTTCACAGTGTAGTCGTGTTATTGCCCTTTGCTTTTACACATAGCCTGCCCTGCCTAAGAACAGTTCTGATGTCTGATTATAAAGAAAGCAAATAATGTAATAACCTGAGTAATGCATTCAACGTATTACTCTTAGTCACATACATAACCCCTGATAATCCATATCAATGATTGTTTAACAATGATTATAAAACTAACTGCCCTGTATCTTGTACTTTCAGCCTGCCTCCCTAACCTTCAGAAAATTGTGTGCATGTGTCTGAAGCAGGAAAGACACCGATCCTGAGTGGTAGTTTGACATCATCCAGAATGATGCCAAGAATCAAAGACAAGACAATTGGCTTTAATAATGGCTATGTAGCTGGTGTCATTTTAGGAGGATCCAGTATGTGTCATCTTGTGATGAGATGGCTGACAAGTCTTCCTGATTTTTCAGTGATAGTCTGCTCCCTTGTTAGCAAAGCTTTCACATTCTGGATGAAATCTTTTTTTTCTGTCCTATGATACCTTTTAGGCAAAGTCCATCTGATGGACACTCCAACCTAGTAAATTCTAATCTGGAAGAAATTAAACTGGCTTTACTTGATAGCAGAAATCTAAAAAAATACACAGGCTTAAAGCTTCCCTGCAACTCTAGCAGATTGATTTTTGTGTACTTACTGAGATATGGTTTCAGAGCAATGAAAAAAACTTGCTTGATTTCTGGATATAGTCCCTACCGTGTCTTCTGACCTACTGGCTACTGTGAGGGAGAATCACTATTTTCAAGGATATTATAACCCTACAAAAAATTTCCCAGGATGCCACATTTAAACTCCTAGGTGCCCAAATCACTGCAAATAAGGCAAATTAGTACTACATCAATGGTTATAGCACACCATCTTTGCCCCCTTCTGAGCACAGTAGCTATCTTAACACATTATCAAAAATCCTCATTAAACCCAGCACTTTACCACTTGGGAACATTCAACTATTGATCAATAAACTGTCTGGCTTGCACTGCCAATGGTTGGCATGTACAACACTTCCTTGACAATATAAATGTCAATTCTCTTTTACAAATAATTAACCATCTTAGTCCTCACAAATACAGCCACTTCTTACAAATTTCCATGTGTATCATTCTCTCTTGTTAAATCAGACAAGAAATTTGTAACAAATAAAAAATAATATACCAGCCAAACACAGCCTTAAATACAAATAAACGTGTTAACTAAGCACTTTTGTGCTGATAAACTGCACTTCTTCAGACAAAAAACAAACATCATACAACTTCATATACTCTAAAATCAATTAAAATGATAAAAACCAATAAAACAATTTCAATTAATCAATGTGACAATGTATGTGCTTTCAGTAAAGGTTTTAAAGGTATACTCCCATTTAAGCTGGGAGCCCTATGTGCTTACAAGATAGTGATCAATCTTAATTCAGCCACCTCAACCTTATTTACAATATCACCACCTCTTAAATCAACAGTTAGCCTTGCAGAACTAAAAAAACTAAAAGTATGATCCCCAAAACCTGCTACATGTCTGCACAGGACACTGGTGATATCCTTATTTCTGATGTATCTAACATGCTCTAAAATGCACTCTTTAAATGATTGGTTGGTCTTCCCAACATAAAAACATGTACAGTGGTTACAATGTGCTAAATAAACCAAATTCCTGCTAGCACAGTCTACATAAAACCTAGGTATGAACCTATATCCATGAACAGGATGCACAATATCTCTTTTTTCAGATATATAACTGAAGGGTGTACAAGGCCTACAAGGATATGTACCTGTCTTATTGGTCAAAAACTTCTGTCCTAATTGCTTATAACCAGAACAAAAGTGGCACTTAAGAGATAAACTGTTTTTAAAACAAAAACTGGGAGTAGGACCAACTATATTCCCAATCTTATCATCAGATAAAAGAATGGACCAATTCTTAGGTATAATTTCACAAATCTTATCAACATCATTTGTATAGGTTAAAACACACTATCTTTATAAACTGGATGATTATTAACAGCATTCTTCTGATGTTTACTAGCGAAATATGGTCTGGCAGTATCCCTTCATACATTCTTAATATCATCAATGGAAGAGACCAATTCATGCCTAGAATACCCTCTCTCTCTACAAAACCATCAAATAAATGGACCAAGGCATTATCAAACTTATCATCAGTATGCAACCTAGACAACCTCAGTGCTTGACTTCTAGTCACAATATGACAAATATGTTTGAGATGCATACTAGTCCAATGCAGAAGATTATTTCACCAGCAATCCTTCCTAAATAATCTACAGTAGAACCTCCATAGTTAAGCACCTCCCTACATTGGCCTCCTCCTTAAGTTGAACTAATTTCATAGACCGGACATGCACAACATGTACTCAGTGGAAGACTGACCTCTCTATATTGACCACCTCTGTAAGTTGTATCTTGACAAACTTGGACTGTGACACACAATATTAATTTACCCTCTACAACTTGACCAGTTTTCTACACCAAGGGGTGGGCTTTGTGCCTTAGTTGTATTATTTTTTTCTTTAGCATAAGTTCTTTTTTCATGTTTTACTATTACATGTTGGATTAGGCATAACGTCCTATTGTTTATTATGTGTTGTTGACAATTTTTTCAGCATGAAGAACTGGTCTGAATTTTATTTACATCCTACAATTACTGAAAAATGTTACAGTTAATCAAGACATAATGGCCCAAAGAAAAGAACTCAAAGAGCTAACACTGAAGGAAAAGGTTGATCTTCTACATTTTCTGAAAATCAGCAGCCAAAGAAAGATGGCGGAACATTTTGGTGTTAGCAAGACCACAGTTAGCAACATCCAAAAACGTAAACATGAATACTTGGGAGAGATATGGTGAGGAAAGTAAAGACCTACAGTGGAAAAGGAGGAAAACGTCCCTCAATGAAGTCAATAAAGCCACATTAAGCTGGTTCAAACAAATGAGGGCAGTTACTCAAATCTCCGGGCCAGTGACCCAAGAAGTTGCTAAAATATTTGCACAGGAATTCAGGGTGGCACATTTTCAATCATCAAGTGGTTGCTCAAGAAATTTAAACTAAACTATGACACAAGATCTCCCAGGAAGTCTTGTGTGGTGAATCCAATGAAGTTGCAGTAGAAGTTTTGGAAGATTTCATCAAAAAGTTCCCGGACTTTGCCAGAGGCTTCAAAGATGATGACGTTTTTAACCCTGATGAGTGTGGACTTTTTTTTCAAGGCAATGCCTGGCAGGAGCCTCATCATGAAGGGTGACAAATGTAAGAACAGAAAACTTTCCAAAGAATGTTTCACAGTTCTGCTTTGTGCTAGATCAACCGGAGAGAAACTAAAGCCATTGGTGATCTAAATTGGCAAAGCCATATGCATTCAAGAACCTGAAGACTGAAGATCTCCCTGTCACATGGAGATCAAACAAATGCGCATGGAGGATGGGTGCCCTATTGGAGGAGTGGGTAATGGGTATTAACTGAGAAATGAAGAAGAAATGGTCTATTCTACTGACAACAGACAAGTATCCTGGCCACCAGCAAGTGAAACATCTCACAAATGTGACACTGATATTTCTGCCTCCAAACATGACCTCAGAAATCCAACCTCTTGACCAAGGCATCATCAAGACATTTAAAATGCACTGCTGAGCTCAGCTCCTGCAGTAGGTCATTACTAAAACACAAACCTGTGGTCCACCTGTGGAAGCAACTTCATCCTCTGCATCAGTTGACGCTCTGGATGCTGTCCTCTAGATCAGTTCTGCTTGGAATAAAGTTCAGACAGAAATGGTACAGAAGTGTTTCAAGAAAGTTGGATTTGTCACAACCCAAGAGCATGATGTTTTGACAGTCCATCTCCCATGGCAGAATTCGGAGTAGATTTTGAAGGTTTTGTTGCAATGGATGATGAAGTGGCAACCTCTAATGAACCTGACCCAGAAGCAATTTTCCAAGCAATATTGACCAAAGTACAGACCACTGTAAAAAGTGCATGACGCAACTGATGAAGTGGAAGAAGTGAGAATGACACAGAAATTGCAGAGCCTCCAAAAGAAGAGGATGCTAGGCATCTGGTAATGTAGCTGAAGTGATTTGCTGTAGAAAAATGCCCAGGTATGCTGAGTGGTGTAGCCAGCATTGAAAGTGCTTTCTCCATTTACCTTTGTAATAAGAATAAGAAACAGACCAAGACTGACTCTTTTTTCAGAAAGAATGATTAAACCATGAGAAAACAGTAAATGTATTGATTTTGTATGATACTGTATGTATGTATGATTTTACTCTGTTTTGATTATATATGATTTTTTATAATATTCTCTGATAAAAGCTGTATAAGAAAGTAAAGTACATGTACATATCAGTATAGTAGGCTTAGTTCCTTATGTTGACTACTTCCGTATGTTGACCAGTTTGTTACAGTCCCTTGGGTGGTCAACTTACAGAGGTTCTACTGTAGTTTCAAAAGACCCATTTTCAGTCTTAATCAAATGTGCATCTAAAAAAATCAATATCATCAAAAGCTGCATGTTTACTAAACTTAAGGAAGGTAGTGCTACAGTTGAGATACTGTACAAACTGTTCCAACAACTGAAAAGATCCTTCCCATAACAAAAAATATGTCATCCACAAAACACTTGAAATATTTCAAATGTGCTGAAAATTTATGAGATCCAAAAACAAAATCTTCCTCCAATTGTGCCATAACCAGATTTGCGCAGCTATTTGCACAAGCCGTGCCCATAGCTATGTCTATCTTCTGTAAATAAATACATTTACGAAAAACAAACACATTATTCTCCAACATCAAATCTAATAGAGAGCAAATCAAAAAGCCATATCACTTGAGTGATGACTATGCTTATGAAGAAATAATCTAACAGACTCAACACCTTTTAAGTTCGGAATCACAATAAAAATTGTGCATACATCAAGGGTGACTAAAAAGCATTGGGATACATCAAACTGTGTGGCATATTCAAACAAGGTTTCAAGGAAATGCTGTCTATCTCTTAAAATAGAAGGAACATTATCAACCACTGGTCTTAGTTTATGTTCAACAAATATGGAAAGTGGCTCAGTCAGCCAACCAGTGCCAGTCACTATTGGTCATAATGGAGGATCATATATATTCCTATGGACCTTGGGGAAGCCATGAATAGCAGGTAGCAATGGTCTCTCAAATGCCAAATACATATATAAATCATGGTTTATCAACCTATTCATTAACAAACCATACAGCCCATCATATACATACCTAGTCATCATATTAACTGCAAAAGTAGTAATAACCAAATACACATCAACATCGGACAGCATGCTTAAAATTATACTCCCTTAGAACTACTTGACCAAAATTACAATAGCCCACCTTTATCAGCAGATCATATCTGTACTGACTCATTATTTTTAAGTTCATTTAATGCAATTACTGATCTGACATAACTGGCATTAACATAAAAAGATTATGAATTTTTGTTGTTTTTTCTAACTATGTTTTAAAGGTGGAGCTAGGGGTAATCACGTGTTTGTTACATATATCATGTGACCCTAATAGGGGGTATTTCAAAGGATTAAATGTGTTTAATGGCATTGTCTGATAAAGTTCAAATACATTACTTGGATGGAAGCCCTTACAATAAACTTCTTGGTGTGTGTACTCGAGTCTACGCTTATTCCTCATAAATTTAACTCACCCATCCTATCAAGAGCGGTGGTCTAGCCTGCTACAACACTGGCACCTACTGCAGAATAAACACACAGTTTGAAGAGTGTGGGCCAGGGATATGTACTTAGCTTTGTCAAGTCATATATGTATGGTAGCCTTCAATGGGTATGTAAATGAGTGTGCATACCTACAGGCACCCATAGCAGGCAGTTGCACATGTGAGCACACAGTCAAACACTGGGGTTAGAGCCATAGTAGCATTAGCACTGATGGTTGCCTAGATGATGTCTCTCACTCATGGAGCCATTCAAAGTAGGATTGATGATTAGCACAGGAAGAAAAAGAAAATAAAAAAGATGAATACCATGGTTGCTCATTTACTTCTGGTTTTAGTTTCACATTCATTTTAAAAGGAAACTATAGAGTTATTATTTCTTTAGTACTGGAAAGTTATGGATTACTTATTTCATTAGTACAATTAATGCATTAGTTGGAAAGGCCGCAGAAATACTTCATTAAAAGAATCATATGCCTAAAGCAGATGCCCTATGTTGACCATCTAAAAAAACTCCAGCTATACTCTGTGGCATATCGTCTACTCAGAGGCAATCTCTGCTTAACATACAAGGCCATGTCAAACCCAGAGCTGTTGGACATGCTACACTTAAAGAAATCCCAATCCCTCAGAGCCACATGCTCCAGGGATCTAAACCTTGTCATCACAATGAACCAAACATGCTGGAGGGATAGGTTCCTGATCCAGAGACTCCCTATACTCTGGAATAGACTGCCCATAAATGTCAAGCAGAGCGCTTCCTTGGCCCTCTTCAAAAGGAACCTTGATGATTGGATGGGAAATAGGAAATTCACCCCGGGGATCACGACATTCACCTTGCTAGACAGGGGTCCAGGGAAGTAAATATTGTGGGAAGAAATATCCAGGCAATTGTTATGGCTAGGCTTGTATAGGCCCTAGGGCCGATAGCCTAGTACCAACCTATGAGCCTATGAACCTAATAATTACCCATAAGTGTCCTGTACAAGTCACTTTTTTAATTTTAAAATCAATTTCATAGTAATTTTAAAATAACTACAGAAGATTTATGTCAAATCAAAGAGTACTTGGCACCGACTCTGAAGGAGTTAAGTAAGGGAGTGTGAAGGCAAAGCCTCCAAAATGGGTAGTATGGGGAGGAATCCATCCTTCCAAAAAACTCAAAATTTTGTAGGAAGTAGTTTTGATGGGCTGTTGTGCTCAGTGAATTTGCTCTTGACTTGACTAACTTAAGCAGGACATTTATTTATATATTGTGTTATATTTACTAAAACCAAATTAAAACAAGCATTATCAATGTTTATGCTTTTAGGTTGCATTTAGCAAACCTAAAAGTATAATTATGTATAACCCTGTCAAGACATTCTTTGAGATTCAGAAAGGCTTAGTGAGATGTAGAGTTCTATATGGTAAGGCTTGGAATTGTGCAATGCCTTTCCAATTCATAGATCGCATTACCACTGAGATTTTCCCCTCATGTGGGCTTCAGTGTATAGAGTAGTCTAGGAGGCAAAAATTGCATATAATGTGCCAGTTCAGAGGAGTGGTAAAAGTGAATTAGTCATGTACTGTCTCTCTGGAAATGTTTGCAGGTCTTGAACCTTCTTCTTTTGGCTGTTCCCATTAGGGGTCACTCCAACGGAGCATCTTTTTCCATTTCTTCCTGTCTTCTACATCTTGCTCTGTCACACCAACCACCTGCAGGTCCTCTTTCATCACATCCATAAACCTTATCTTAGGCCTTCCTCTTTTCCTGTTACCTGGCAGCTTCATCCTTAGCATCTTTTTCCCAATATACTCTGCATCCTTCCTCAGCACATGTCCAAACCAACATAATCTTGCCTCTCTGGCTTTGTCTCCATATCTTCCAACCTGGGCTGACCCTCTAATATACTTATTCTTAATCCTGTCCACCCTTGTCACACCCAGTGCAAATCTTATCATCTTTAACTCTGCCACATCCAGCTCTGACTCCTTCCTTTTTGTCAATGCCACTGTCTCTAACCCATATAACATAACTCATCTCACTACCCTCTTGCAGGCCTTCCCTTTCACTCTTACTGGTACTCATCTGTCACACATCACTCCTGACACTCTTCTCCACCCATTCCACCCTGCCTGTACTCTCTTCTTCACCTCTCTTCCACACTCACCATTACTCTGAACTGTTGATCCCAAGTATTTAAACTCATCCACCTTTGCCGGGTAGGGGTGTGCCAGTGTGTCTATATGTGTCTGAGCATGTGTGTGTGTGTATGTGTGTGTGTAAAAATGTAGAGCTATGAATGATGCTGAATAAATGCGTGTGTGTGTGTGTGTGTGTGTGTGTGTGTGTGTGTGTGTGTGTGTGTGTGTGTGTGTGTGTGTGTATGTGTGTGTGTGTGTGTGTGCATGTGTGTGTGTGCATGTGTGTGTGTGCATGTGTGTGTGCGTGTGTGCGTGTGTGCGTGTGTGTGTGTGTGTGTGTGTGTGTGTGTGTGTGTGTGTGTGTGTGTGTGTGTGTGTGTGTGTGTGTATGTGTTTGAGTATGCATGTGGGTGAATGGTTGAGTGTTTCTGTGAGTATCAGAGATTGTGAGGTGGTGGGCTTGTTTGTGTGTGTGTGTGTGTGTGTGTGTGTGTGTGTGTGTGTGTGTGTGTGTGTGTGTGTGTGTGTGTGTGTGTGTGTGTGTGTGTGTGTCTATGTGTGTGTTTATGTGCACGCGTGTGTATGAGTGTGTTTATGTGCATGTAAGAGGATAGGTTTGCTGGCTTGATATGTTGGCAGCTACATAGAACACAAGCATGGTCAGGTCTGACAGTGAGTGCTCAAGTCAGAGACATGTTAATGAGTTACTATAAGGTCTTTCTCATTGCAGCTATACTGTGTCTCTGACATAGAATTTGTGTCATTAATGCGAATTGACCAACATGTGTTGAACCATTATTTCATTGGAGAGAAAGTCGCTGAATCCAAGGGATTATCCCCACACCAGCAAATTTTGAACAGCATACTTTTAATTGAATACAGTGCATACCCTGCAAACAATACTTATCTTATAGAAAACAGGCACCCTTACCTCCTCCATCCTGCAATCTACAATAGAACTTCTGATATGGAAACTATTCTTGCCATCCATAATTTTTTTTTTTAAATGGCATTTCCTTATCTTTAAGTTAACTACTCATTCCATAGCCTTAAAATCTAATCCTTAGTCTACCTTCTGACACCCTTTAGAAATACCTCATATTCCCCTTTATAACAGTCTTTCAAGTCCAGCTGTTTTCTAGTGCTTATGAGTTTCACATTTCATTCAAGTATCAATTTATACAAGACACATTCTTTTCACATTTGATAAGCTGCCACCCTTTTTAGCCACACGATAGTAAGCTCAATTGCCATGAACACTTTATTTCTGCATCTAGAATTTTGTCTTAAAGCTCCCCACTTTCCACATACTGTATTAACTCTCTGTATTAAAATCAAGTATGCTCATTTTTCCTCATTAGGGATCCTGCATCTGTAACAACTATTATTGTCTACTAACTTCTTCTCTTTTACAATGTCCAGGGTATTCTACTACCCATGCACTAATTTCATTTACATGTCAGATACTTGACTCAGTATCTTCAACTTTCTCCATATCATCTACACATCTTCCCACAGGCAATCTTCCTGAAGTGTTACAAGTGTATTAAAGGCAGTCCTCCTTATCTCACATCTGCCCCTCTCTTCATTTCACTACCTTTGATTATTAATCATTGTACCATTCCAAAACAATTCCTTCTCTTCTCAAAGATCCAACAAATACCATCCTTTTCTAGTTATTTTACTGTATTTTATCTATTTCACCTGTATAACATAAAGTTTTACATTTATTGTCCATCTGTTCCCATAATTTATTCTAAGTTAAGCCTGTTACCCTTTCTACCGGTAAAGGTCATCTCATAGTGTTTGCTGTTATCATATACCTCTAAAGTTAGGCTTACCCTGCCTTCATCTACAGACTATGCTCTATATATTTCTCTTCTTTCTAACTCATTTGCCTCTTGACATAAATCTGTCATATTTTTGACAGTCCTTCATCATGTTTTCCATTCTAAATCCAAAAATTATTGAGCTGCCATTATTTACCAATAACTATTTTAACTGGTTACTAACTGCCCCTGTCAGTCCACTTATCCAGCTAATTCTTAATTTCCAATCTATGTCTGCATCACATTTGTTAACCAGATAGGTGAACTGGACCATTTTCAGCCATAACCAGGGCCAAGAAGGAAGAAGAATCCACTAAAATAATCATACATGCAAAATACATTTATATTCTTAAATGTACAGGTAAGCACTAGGTTAGCTGCCCTTGTGGATCATTTTAAGCCTAGCCAATTTCCCTTTTGGTGGTTGAATTAACCTATCCCATTTAGCAACAGACTGGCTATCCCCATCCCTAAGCTGATCATTAATATTGTCTCTAGTGAGAATAATTGGTATCATACCACAGGTAATTTGAGGGGATCCATACATAGGATAAAACATTTATGTGCCTTTTTTAGGCAAGGCTCAAAAGACAAACCCACCTCCATAGGTATCACAAGGGATAAGAAACTAAGAGTAATGCTACTCAATGCCAGAAGTCTAAACCTCAAGATGCACGCACTCAAAACTCTCCTTAGCATGGAGAACATCAATATCTGTGCAGTAACAGAAACCTGGTTCAAGGCTCTCGAGAGCACCCCAGCACTTCCAGGTTATACCTCATACCATTCTTTTTGGCCCCAAAACTTGGACCGAACCACAAAAGGAGGGGGGTATCAATATTCGTCAAAGATACCCACACCTCCAGGTTGGTGGCACAGCACGAAGCATCAGAGACTATCCATGTGCAACTAACAGTGGGTAAAACTGCCTTCCAGTTTATAGCCTGCTACAGACCACCCTCCCAAACCCAGGAACCCCACTCGGCCTTCCTGAGAACACTGGAAAATATGAAGGTCTCTCCAAACACCATTATATTGGGTGACTTCAACTACCCAACCATAGACTGGGAGCATTACTCTAGCTCCAACACCCTAGCCCAAAGGTTCCTAGAATTTATAAACTCAAATGCTATGGAACAACTTGTTACCACTCCCACAAGAGGGGAAAACATACTGGACCTGATCATCACCAACATGGGGACTCTATGCTCCAGACCAGAAGTGCATCCCTCACTGGTAAGATCAGACCATAAACTAGTCTCACTGGATATTCACATCCCGACCCCACCCCATGCCCAGAAAACCACAGTGAAAAACTTCTCTAAAGCACATTTCACACTCCTCAAAACCGAGGTGGAATCCTTCAAAGCCCCCGGGCCTGTGGATAATACGGCCCAGACCACAAAATCCTTTATAAACGCATTCTATGAACACCTTCAGGAATGCATGGATCATGCAATCCCAAATAAAACCAAGACCAAATCCTCCAAAGGCAGACGTCCAGTCTGGTGGACCCCAGCCATAAACAAACTATACAATAGAAGGAGGAAGCTACTACATGATAAAGCAAAATCCCAAAAAGGGAAGGCATCTCTGATCAGTATTAGCAAAAAACTACGGGCACTCATAAAATCATCTAAGGCCAGCTTCGAGAGAAAAATTGTACAGGACACTAAGAATAATCACAAGGCTTTCTTTAGTTATGTTAGGAACCTGGGTGGGAATTCCCAGATATGCTCAGAATTAGTCCAAAATGACAAAAAATACACCGAACCCACAGACATTGCCAACATCCTAGCTGACAGGTTCAGCGCAAACTCCCCCCCCCCCACCGAAAGGGCTAATATCTATCCCAGCAGAGTGTTGCCCCCCTGACATCTCAGATGCTCAGGTAAGAGCTGCCCTCTCCAAAGCAAGAAACACAGCATCAATGGGACCAGACAGTGTCCCGGGCTGCGTCCTACATGAACTCCCAGAAGAGCTAAACCCAAACCTAAAACTACTGTTCAGTCTCAGCCTTACTACAGGACATGTACCCAAAGAGTGACGTACAGCAACAGTAGTCCCTCTCTACAAAGGTGGTGCCTCAAAGGATCCTGGAAACTATCGCCCCATAAGTCTCACTGGCTTGGTCTGCAAAGCTATGGAAAGGATAATCATGGACCTTATAAATAAAGATATTGGGGACCTACAGACACTGGATCCTACCCAGTTCGGCTTTGTTAAGGGCAGATCCTGCCTCTTAAACCTGGTCAATTTCTTTGAAACAGTCACCAAGGCCATTGACAAGGGGAAGGTGGTCCACACAGCCTACCTGGACCTCAGAAAAGCCTTCGATACAATACCCCACTCGGGCATTATAGATAAGCTCACCAGCTTAAATATAAACCCCTATGTCACTAGATGGGTTGCAAACTGGCTCAAGGACAGAACCCATATGGTTGGAATAGCTGGAGCCATGTCAGACTCCAAACCAGTTACAAGTGGCATCCCACAAGGCTCAGTCCTGGGACCTCTCTTGTTCGGTATATATTTCTCAGAGGTACAGGCCAACATGGAAGGACTGTGGCTGACCAAGTTTGCAGATGACTGCAAACTGGGCACCATAATAGACTCTCCAGCCGACACAAGCATCCTCCAAAAGGGCCTCATAGAAACAGACAACTGGTGCCAGAGCCATGGCCTCAAGCTAAACACCAAAAAGTGTATAGTCATCCCCTTTGGCAAAAACAAAGTGCCCACAAATTACCATATAGGTGGTAATCCATTAAGTACAGAAGAAGTAATTAGGGACCTGGGGACCCAAGTTGATAGCAATCTCTCATTTGACAACCACGTGGCCAAAGTGGTTAGAAAAACATTTTATATAGCCCACCTAATCATGAAAGGATTCACATCTAGATCAGGGGAGGTCATCGTGCCTCTTTACTCATCCCTCATCAGGCCCATAATTGAGTACAATGCTCCTTTTGGGATATACCTTACCAGACACCTGCAGCAACTGGAAAGACCCCAAAAGTACCTCACCAAGAGGATCAAGGGGCTCAAACAAATGCCGTATGCTGCCCGGTTAAAGAAACTCCAGCTCTACTCAGTGGCATACCTCCTGCTCAGAGGCGATCTGTGCCTGACGTATAAAGCCATGTCCAACCTGGAATTAATGGACATGCTGCACCTCAGAAAATCCAAATCACATCGAGCTATGCGCTCGAGGGACTTGAACCTCAGCACTGAAATAAATAGGACATGCTGGAGGGACAGATTCATAACCCAGAGGCTCCCTTCACTCTGGAATAAAATCCAAGTCCAGGTTAGGCATAGTCCCTCATTGACTCTCTTCAAGAGGAATCTTGATGAGTGGATGGGAGATCGTAGGTTTACCCCGGGTACCACTTCTGTGTCATTGTTAGACAGAGGCACAGTATACTAACCTCGCAAAAGGGCATAGCAAAATTAGTTTAAAATGGGTAGTGAAAGCCATACACACTCTGGCTAGGCTTATAAATGCCCTAGGGCAGATAGCCTAGTATGAACCTATGAACCTATGTGCTGCCTCTGTCTATTAGTAGTACAGGAGGCAGTCCTAGGATAAAGTTCCTATTACTCTTCCAAATATCCAAGTTGTGCTTGAATGTGGACAGAGAAGAGCTTTGTTTTTATAGATAGGCAGTCTCTTCCAGAGCATTGATTTCCTCTGGGAGATATACCTATCACTTTAAACTATTCTGTTGATGTTGAAGAAAATATGTACATCCTGGAATGAGTATTTCTTATGACATTTGATCTACTGATGTTCAAGTTTTGAATGATTAGAGATAATGTCAGATGTAGTGTTTAACAGAAGATAGTAGCTATTATTTATTGTTGCAGGTGAACACAGATCTGATGTCCGATGACAAGCATCTGGACCATTTCTCCACAACTCTCTGCCGAAAATAGGCTCTGTCCTAGTCTCACTTTCCTGGTCAACAAATGTTTCATAAACAAATAAATAAACAAATAAAACAACAGTATGCATTAGCTGGGATCTATAAAGCAATTATATATATTCTCCTCAAATATATGATCTCTTAGCTTCTGCCTAAAATGAACTACATTGTCAATGTATCTGCCATTATCTGGGATATCATTTCTGTAGGCAGAAGCATCTTATTCTCATTATTCTGTCTAATCTCTCAATGACTCATAAAACCTATAGTACCCAAGTACTTTACCTCAACAAATAGCAGGTATTACCTAGCTGGAATACTCTGTCCTAAGAGTACAGTTATTAACGTATTTGTGTGGTAGTTCATCTCAGTCTCCACTACAGAACTGCAACATAGTTAAAGTAGGCACAGAAAATTACTGCTGGTATCCACAACTAGAACATATATATTCAGATTCAATAAGGCTTACAAGGGCCACTAAAACCATGTGCACACCATTTTGTATTCAGTAAGTGGCTCTACACACTGTGTAGAGCCACACAACCACTATAAACATCGTGACATGCTAATTACAGCATAAGCAGCTGAACCATATGCTAATCAATCAATCCAAGATGGAGGAGTTCTTTAACAAGCTATAAAGCAGCCATGTAAACTCAGTGTTTCCCTGTGAATTTCAAAACCTACTGGAACACACTGCTTTCCACAAACAGAAACACACAATCTTAAATCCATCCGTCCTCATAGGATATACTCAAACCAATCAAACACAGGTACACTATATCTACCCTTCCATAAACCACCATGTAGTATTTCCCAATCATTTGCTCTCATACTCCACCCTTCTCACAACACTATCAGTCTTATGTTTAGCCACAGCACTTTCAAATAAAACAGTCAGTCACTGCCCACTATTCTACAACAACATCTCCCAACATCATACCCCACAAACAAAGCCAGTACTCAAATAGTTCCCTCCAACTATTTTATTACCCTTTCCCCTACAACTCCGGCACCAAAATAAAAAAAAAAAAAAAAAATTCTACATAGGCCTGAATACCAACCACAAAACAAAGTATAACCCACTACATTCTTATCCATTTCACAAATTACTACAAAGTGGCAAAATACACCCAAACCCTGGACCAAACACACTAACTCCAAATACTTAAATCTATTTACCATAAACCTAAGAAGCATATGCAATAAAATAACCACCTTACATGCTTAGATAGCACAAAATAAACCAGATATACTAACCCTGACAGAAACCTGGCTAAACACCAACATAAAAGACATTGAAATTGCACCTGTCAACTTTGCAATATACAGACTAGACAGACCAAAAAAGAAAGGTGGAGGAATAGCCCTCATTTACCCCTCCATACTCTGCATAACTCGATACCCCCACAATATACCCAAATTCCAAAATGACAAATTACTAATAACCTTCCTAAAACTTAACAACTCTAAAAAATCTAGGTCATCATAGTTTACATCCCTATCGGAAGCAAATTACCAATCCTGGAAGATATACTATCATGGAATACTGAAAGCAATTATCCTAGGTGACATGAATATTAATTGGCAAATAATCACTGCAAACCCTCCCACCACAAGCATAAACCTGTATAGTTTCAAACAACTAATCACTGACCCAACTAGGTTCAACAAAGACTTCATTAGCCACTCTACCTTAGAATAGATTCTTGTATCTCACCCGTCAAATTTCTCCTCCTCAGGTACACTCTCAGTCTCACTATGCAGCTATCTCCCAGCCTTTTCCATCAGAGCCACCACCCACCCTCCTAGCAAACACGCTGAAAAAATGGTCAGAAATACTACTAGACTTAACCAACAACCCCTCAACAATATAATATCTAGTATTAACTGGTCACCCTTAAAATCTTACCCCTCAACGGTGCTGTACAATATTTCAATACACCCTACAAGAAAATAAGTGACAGCCTCACCCCTATATGAACAAAAAGAATAAAGAAAACAAAAACTCTATGGTTCATAGGTAGGTACTAGGCTATCTGCCTGAAGGCATTTATAAGTCTAGCCAGAATGTGTTGGCTTTCGCCGGCCCATTAGATTAGTTCCCTGAGCCTCTGTCCAGCAGATCCATTGAAGTGATGCCTGGGGTAAACTTTCTGTTTCCCATCCACTCGTCAAGGTTTCTCCTGAAGAGGGTTAGCGAGGAGCTCTGCCTAATGTAGATTGGAATCCTGTTCCAGAGCATGGGAAGTCTCTGGGACAGGAATCTATCCCTCCAGCATGTCCTATTTATTGTTGTGGTGAGGTTTAGATCCCTGGAGCATGTGGCTCAAGGGGATATGGTTTTCTTTAGGTGGAGCATGTCCATCAATTCTGGGTAGATCATGGCCTTGTATGTCAGGCAGAGATCACCTCTGAGTAGGTGGTATGCAATTGAGTACAGCTGGAGTTTCTTCAGTCAAGCTGCATAGGGCATCTGCTTGAGGCCAGTGATCCTCTTGGTGAGGTACTTCTTTGGTCCATCCAGTTGTTGCAGGTGTCTTGTAAGGTACATCCCAAATGAGGCATTGTACTCTATGATGGGTCTGAAGAGTGATGCATAGAGGGGCCCAATGATTTTTTTCGATCTGGATACAAACCCTTTTGTGATTAGGTGGGCCATATCGAAGGATTTTCTAACCACTTTGGCAATGTGATTATTAAAGGAGAGGTTACTATCTACTTGGGTCCCCAGATCCCTTATTACGTCTTCTGTATTTAGGGGGCTAACACCTATGTGGTAGTTTATGGGTACTTTGTTTTTTCCAAAGGGGATGACTATGCACTTTTGGGCATTTAGCTTGAGGCCATGGTTTTGACACCAAGTATCTGTCTCAGTGAGACCCTTTTGGAGGATGTCTGTGTCAGCCGGAGAGTCAGTTATAGCCCCTAGTTTGCAATCGTCTGTGAACTTGGTCAGCCATAGTCCTCCTGTGCTTGCCTGTACCTCTGAGAAGTATATGCCGAACAGGAGGGGTCCTAGGACTGAGCCCTGGGGAATGCCACTTGTAACCGGTTTAGAGTCAGACCTAGCTCATGCAACTCTTACCATGTGGGTCCTGTCTGTGAACCAGTTGGCAACCCATCTCGTGAAGTAGGGGTTTATGTTCAGGCTGGTGAGCTTGTCTATAATACCTGAGTGGGGAATGGTGTTGAAGGCCTTTGCAAGGTCTAGGTAGGCTGTGTGGACCACCTTTCCCTCATGTATAGCTTGGTAACTGTCCCAAAAAGTCCACCAGGTTTAGGAGGCATGAGCTGCCCTTAACAAAGCCGAACTGGGTAGGGTCCAGTGATTGGAGGTTTTCAATGTCTCTGTTAATGAGATCCATGATGATGCACTCCATAGTTTTGCAGACCAAGCTAGTCAGGCTTATAGGGGGATAGTTCCCGGGGTCCGTTGTGGCTCCACCTTTGTGAAGTGGAATAACCGTTGCTGTGCACCACTCTGTGGGCACATAGCCTGTGGAGAGGCTGAGTTTAAACAGTGTGTTTAGGTGAGGGGTTAGTTCATCTTTGAACATGTGTAGGACGCAGCCTGGGACGCCGTCTGGTCCCATTGATGCTGTGTTTTTGGCTTTGGAGATGGCTGTTTTAACCTGAGTGTCTGTGATTTTAGGGGCACTGCATTCTTCTGGTATAGTTATGGGCCTTTTTGGGGCTGAGAGGGGGGTAAAGTTTGCACTGAACCTGTCTGCCAGGATGTTTGCTATATCAGTCGGTTCAGTGTATTTTGTGCCATTCTGCACTAACTCCAAGCAGATCTGAGAATTGCCACTTAGATTATTGACATAGCTAAAGAATGATTATCTTTGGAGTTCATGGCAATTTTTCTTTCGAAGCTAGCTTTGGATGATTTTATGAGGGAATGTAGTTTCTTGCTGATACTGATCAGGGATGTCTTCCCTTCTTGGGATTTTATTCTTTTCTGTACTAGTTTCCTCCTTCTATTGTATAGCTTGTTTATGGCAGGGGTCCACCAGACTGGTTTCCTTTTCTTGGAGGAGTGAGTCTTGGTTTTGTTTGGTATAGCACGATCCATGCATTCTTGTAGGTGCCCGTAGAGTGCATTAGTAAAGGATTTTGCAGCTTGGACAGCGTTATCTTTTAGCATGGGGGCTTTGAAACTTCCCACCTCGGTCTTAAGTAACGTGAAGTTTGCTTTTGAAAAGTTTTTCACGGTGGTTTCTTTGACCGGGGGTGGTGGCAGAATGTGGATATCCAGAGTGATTAGTTTATGGTTAGATCTAACCAGCGAGGGGTTGACCTCCGGTGTGGAACACCGGTCGCCCATATTGGTGATGACCAGGTCCAATATGTTGTCACCTCTGGTGGGGATGTTGACCAGTTGATCCAGGGTGTTTGAGTTTATAAATTCTAGGAAATGTTGGGCAAGGGAGTTTGTACTTGAGTAGTTCTCCCAGTTAATGTTTGGGTAATTGAAATCACCCAATATCAGGGTGTTTGGTAGGACCTTTATGTTTCCCGGTGTTTCCAGGAATGGGGAGTGAGTTCCTGGGACATGGTGGGTGATCTGTAGCAAGCTATAATTTGAATAGCAGTTTTGCCCATTGTTAGTTGCACATGAATGATCTCGAAAGCATTGTGCTGTGCCACTAACCTGGAGGTGTGGGTATCCTTGATGAATATGGATAGTCTCCAGCCTTTTGTATTTCGGTCCGGGTTTTCTGGCCGAAATGTATGGTATGAGATGTAGCCTGGTAGTGCTGGGGTGCTCTCTGGAGCTTTAAACCAGGTTTTTATTACTGCACATATATCTATTTTCTCCATACTGAGGAGTGCCTTGAGTGCATGCATTTTGAGGTTTAGACTTCTGGCATTGAGCAGCATTACCTTCAGTTTTTTGTTACTTGTGCTATTTACGGTGATGGGTTTGTCTTTTGAGCCTTGCCTAAAAAAAGGCACTATGGGGGCAGCAAGAGCTTTGGCTAGTATTCAAAAGCCTAAGGGTGGCAGGTGCAAGCCATCTCTAGCGAAGCAGAATGGCTTGTCGAGCATGTCATCCCAGGCTGACAGACACTGGATCCCCTTTGAATGACACCAGAAGCTTAGCCAATTGTTGAAATTGATAACTTTTTCTCTATACCGTGGTATCATTCTTGGTGAGAGCAGGATGCTACTCAGGGTCAGGGTCATACCGGCCTGGGCTATGTGATCAGAGAGCTCCTCCATGTCTCTTTTCATGTAGTCCAGGGAGGTATGGCTCAGGTCATTCACACCAACATGGACAATGACAGAGTCATATTTGTACTTGTTCTGGAGTGACCTGAGTGCTTGTGTTATGTGGCGGATCCTGGCACCTGACAGGCAGCTAACAGTAACCTTCACCTTGTTCAGCCTAGTGAGTGGGACGTCAGTGTGCCTGACTCTAGTGTCACCTATTACTAGTGTGTTGGGTATGTTATTTTGCCTTAAGGGCTGTGATTGTGTGGCACACTGGTTTTGTTTAGTATGCATTTCATGGTTTGTGTTGG
The DNA here is from genome assembly GCF_019279795.1 of Protopterus annectens. Taxonomy (NCBI): domain Eukaryota; kingdom Metazoa; phylum Chordata; order Ceratodontiformes; family Protopteridae; genus Protopterus; species Protopterus annectens. Next base: position 449,300,692 of record NC_056728.1, on the reverse strand, counting down.
GGGGTGTAGGTTGCTTGGCTGTCTGCTTTGGAGGTCTCTGTTGCTTCTGCAGATTTTTATTTCGAGCCTCCGAGTATGTTTTTGTGTATTTATGTGTGTTTTTTGCCGGTGCTGATTTCATATGTCTATGTGAGACTGGTGGTGTGATGCAAGCAATTCCCTTCTCCTCTTGACTGCCTGGTCCAGTCTTGGGTTGAGAGAGCTTAGCCTCCAGTTTGGTTGTATAATTGCATTTCTCGCATGTATTAGTGTTTGGTGGAAGGAGGAGAGGGTTGTCTGTGTATATGAGGCAATTGTAACATTGCCTCAAAATGCCCAGATTCACCAGTTGGACCAGAGAGTACACCTGAAACTGTCCTTTGGACATGCCTGGATAGGTACAGTGAACTGTTTTACTGATTGGCTGGTAAGGTCGAATAGAGAGCCTTGTCCTTCTCTACAGTATAGGGGGGTCTAGTGCTAAAGTTTATTAGTGCTTGCTATGAGTTTTGAGCAAGTGCCGGTATGAGAAGTGAATGGTTTGAGTGCTTAATTTGAAAGTTTGTCTAGTTCCAAAGGAAAAATTGAAGACTAGACTTTGTGGAGCCAGGAATAGTTATACCCTAGCTAACCGGTGCTGCCCGGCGTGCAAAACCATGCAAATGAGGGTTTTATAGCAGGGGAATGAAAGAGATAGAAATTAGCCCAAAATGGCCAATAAACTACTAATTTCTAGGCTGAAACCTCTCCTCCAGGGTCAGATAGGCTGCTCAAAGCTCCCTCTCTCACAGTGAACAGAGAAACTTCCTTCTATCCAAGTAAGGTATGGGCAAACACAGAAACTTGTAACACAGCCCTGAATTCAGCACTAACCTGAAAACTGGACTATACTATCTTAGAAAGGTGGGAAAACAAGTATATATTTTTTGTTTCAGAAAATAAAGCAGATACAATAAAAAAAAAACCTTTAAATGCACAGAAATTGCTATCACACTTGAGTGTGTAGCCTACAACAGTTAAACAGGTAATTTAAACACAAAACTGACTTTGTTAAAGTTCAGGCAGTAAAATAAGTACAATATGTAGCTGAAACAAGCTTTTTAAATCACAGAAACTCTAGTTAACCACCAATTGCCTAGACCTCATGAAACAAAAAGACATATCTTGGGAAGAATGGAAAAAGAACAGAACCCAGCAAAATCTCCAGGCCTTTAAAACAGTACCCAACAAAGTTACTAAACTAGTGGATAAATGTAAGGAAACCTACTTCTTGTGCCTCCAGCTGCAACACAAATATAACACCAAAACATTCTGGCAGTCTATAATTACCCTTCTCAACCCCAAAGCCAAAAATGATCACTTCCCTTCACTCAATACCTCCCATCCAAAATATCAGAAGAATTCAACAAATGCTTCATAAAATCCATATCAAAACTACTCACCTTCAAAACAAACTCAGGACACCCCAACCCAAACTTACACTCAAACCTAGATAACTCAACTCCTCCTACCACTGACTAACCCCACAAGTACACCAACAATCAACATAATAACCCCAATAATATTATGACAACCCACCACTGGACCAGTAATCAAGGAGCCTCAATTCTCACCACTGGCAACAGTGGGTGACGTACACTGGGAGGATGACAGGTACACACACAGTATTTCCAGATGCAGCTCTCTGCATCAAGTGCAGTTTCCTTTACAAGCACATAGAGACCACAGTCAGTCCAGGGTTGCTTTCTCCCTCTTTCTCCAGATCCCCAATAAGACTCCCCACTGGCTCTGCTATAGAGATGAGATCTCAGCTGAGTGGCCAAGCCAAGACCTCCAGCACCCTTTCTGTCCAACCAGTGCTTCGTGTCCCTGCCCAAGTAGCTGACACACACACACTCTGAGGTTTGATTCACACACACACACACACACACACACACACACACACACACACACACACACACACACACACACACACACACATACACACACACAAATGGGAAAGGCTGGCACGGGTTTACAAGCTATGCCCCCTTTTGCCCAGTCTATAAGGTAGTTATCAGTGACACCAGCCAACTCTTCTAAGCTTCTTTAAGGCCCTTAACAAAGGATGTCCAATCTTACTATGTAATGTTACTATTAATACAGTGGTAGTTTGACCAAGAGCAAGGCTATTAGGAGTGGCATACATAGTGTCACCAAATAAATATGCAAATACTCTCAGAACTTAACTCTACACAGATCAGCCACAATGAAAGGTTTACATATGTTTAATAATAAATAATAAAAGAACAAGACAATAATGAATATGCATTCACATTGACATCAGAGTTCAAAATCACAGGAAATATTTAAAATAACATTGCATTACAGTCTCAAATAAACAAAGAAAAATACCTAAATTAAGGTTCACTATATTCCTGACTGAATACAAGAGAATTATTATACCTCAGTTAATTTACTTAAGAACAAGGCAGATGTGGTGAATGGTCCTTCTTGTTGTTGTTGTCGGGTCCAAAACCTTATACAAAATGCTATATTTCTCTAAAAGACTTCTTACATTAATATCTCAAATATTACTGCTGGGATAGCTTGCAGAATGACAACATTTCTTGTCATCTGACTCTATCCCAGGTGAACCCCCACTGCTGGAAGCTAGCAGTATTTAGCATCTGCCTGTGAAAATACATAGACATCAGATCTTTGGCAGATGTTGGAAGTCATAAAACAATTACATCCCTTCACATTTCAAGACTAGCTAATTATTTCACCTTAGAGACAATACAGAAAGCTCCCTAGATTTAGACATTGTGTCTCCTTGCTGCATTGAAACTGAAAGATACCATCTTTTATTGCATAGCAATAAAGTAATTTAATTTCAGCTATTTTTCTGAAGTTTTGCTGGACTGAAGTTAACCTCCTGTGTTCCACTTTCCATTGTTAAAATATATACATTTAAACAGTTACAACAGTGCATGTACATTTCTGTTATATTCCAGTAGGGCTTTATAAGTACCTTATAGAATATCTTTTCAACATGTATGTACAAACCTAGTTTGATATATACAGGGCATAAAGTTCTAATACATTTGTAACACAAGCATCTTATATGAATCATGTTGATATTCACAAATGACATATAATTATTTACAAAATTCCAGATAGCTTGGCTGGCAGTATCTCTTTTCATCACAAATACATTTTCCTTTCAGCTCATATTTACCTCTACAATTAGAACATTACTGCTCACACTAAAACCCAGCTTCACATAAGCTGACAACCTCTCACCCCAACACCTAAAACAATCAGCTGACTTGGTTGCATATCTAGTAAGTATTCTAATTAACAGATCACTTTCAGAAAGTACAGTCCCAACAATATGGGCAATGTCACATATAACACTAATCCATAAAGGATGACACTTCACAGAAATATCTAATTTCCATCCAATATGAATATTATCTCCATTATCCAAAATCATGGAAAGGTGTGTTCACCAACAATTAATGAAATATCTACTCCAAAACAACCTCTTCATTCAAACTCAGCATAGCTTTATGCTTGACCATCGCACATCTACTGCACTACTATCATTTACAAACACAGTTAACCAAGCCAGGGATAAAGGATTCCTAGTATCTGCAGTATTCCCAGACCTCTCAAAAGCCTTCAACACACTATCTTACACAACTGCTAGACACACTATCCAAACTAGAATGCTTCACAACCACACTTCAGTGTTTCCAAAGTTACCTACATGATCGTAGGCAACCTGTAAAATGGTCTAACCAACTCTCCCCCTTCCTACAAAACCTTACAGGAATCCATTAAGGGTCCATCTTAGGACCCCTACTTTTCAACATATTCACCAATAATCTATACACTTCCTCTTCCCTCAGGAACATTAATTCAATATGCAGACACTACACCTTAATATGTACCTCCCATACTCATCAAAAACATAAAATCAAAACCTAACAATCTTTCACAGCAACTGAAGCATGACTCACAAATTCCCAACTCTTTCTAAATCCCCAAAAAACTAAAATCACCATCCTCAACCAAGACCAGTTTAATATTCTCATAGCTGACAAAACCATCTTAGAAAAAGTACAAGAAACTAAACTCCTAGGTGTTATTATTGAAAACAAGCTCAGCTTTGATCTTCATATACAACAAAATATCAATAAGACACATATAAAACTAGGACTCCTCTACAGAAACAATTTCTTACTACTTCCACAAAGAGTGTCTTGGCCAAAACATTCCTTCTCCCATCTCTATTGTATGGATCCTGCTTATTAACCAATCTACAAAATTCCTCCAAGAACAAATTAGAGCAATGCTACAACAAAGCAGCAAAGTTTGCAACTAGCTCCAACTATTGTACACTTCACTGCATATCACTAAAATAATTAAATTGGCTGGAACTATCAAACCACCTCACTTATGTACATCTAAATACAATCCACAAATTAGTCTATAGACCCACAGCCTGACCTGCTCTAGTTAACCTAGTCCAGCCTTATAAACCAAACAGAACTTTCAGATCAGAAGATAAAAACCTTCTTGATACCTACAGACCATCCAGAATCCATGGAAAATCACTTTACTCTTATGCTATCACCAAGTTATGAAATACCCTCCCGCCCAGTCTTAGACTAACTCCTAGCTGACCTCACTTTAAAGCATCCCTAAAAGGACATTTAAACACATCATGGCTATAATTCATCCTTTAACCTCTTTTTACTACACTACCCCCCCCCCCCATAAACTAATCCACTAACTATCACATCAAACTTTACTATACCAAGCACCTCTCTATCCCCAGTAACTCACACATCTACCAGTGGACTAATACACTGACTGTTCCCACTCCAACCATACCTCTCAACTGTACAGATTTTCACTGAATGTCCAGATTTTTGTCTCGAATTTTTGGTCTGTTTCTCATAAAATTGTGGTTTTCTGGCAAGTCATTGGCAAGTCTTTGAGGAGTTAAGTCAGAAAATAATGGCAGACATTTGAGATTCAGACATTCTGCCCTTAAGAAAATGTCTGCTAATGCAAAACATTATTCCAACAACTTTCTAAGTTTGCAAGAGCAATATTTAAAATGTGTTCCTATTTTTGAGCCTTTGTTCCCTCCCTCCATTATTTATGGCTTTGCTCAGATTTCTTGCTTTAAGAGGTTGAGAAGTATGACTCCATCCTGGTCATGACACTGAAACATGAAACATACCCTAAGGAAATATGTTGTGCCCAATAAGTTTATTTCAGTGGTATAAAACAGTAAACTATTCATACTTTACTAGCTACCCAAGAAGCTTATCGCACTTACATAAAAGTCAACTGTGCATATTCTACTGTTACAACATAAGCAACCACAACTGACTGCTCATAATGCAAATTTTACTGTTCCTATATTTGTAATATATTACTCTGCTATAATGTAATGGGTATCAAAGACAAAAGGGGGAACTTGTGTATTATATGTGTACTATATGTGAAACTAACTGTACTATATGATTAACTAATCTTTTACATGGAGCTTTTCTCCCGGGCCTCCACTGAAAATGGGTTATGTGACCCAGTCAGATTATCCATGTAAACAAATGTCAAATAAAATAAAACAAATAAACACAACCATGGAAACTAGGCTACATGGAAAGAATGTTAGGATCTGCTGTTGCTCTTATTCATGTGTATGTGCAGTAGGCCCAGATCTATGCTGCTACTGCTGCTAATAGACTACGGCCAAGAAAGATAAGATTTTTTAGACACTGTTTAACTTTTTATAATCTGCATAAGGTGAAAATTATAGAGTGCCACAGGGTGGATAGAGGCACAATACAGGAGCTCTGCAACCTCTGCTATCCCCAACTGAGAGCAAAGGCACACCAAGGGGAACCAATACAATTGTAAACTAAGGTATGTGTGTGACAATAGGAGGTACTGCCAGCCATGCCAGGGTGAAGTAGGGCGGTGGATGTGTGACATGTGCCAGCACAACTATCTGGAATTTTGTAAATAATTGAATGTCATTAGTATATCAAACTGATTTGTACAGATGCTTGTGCTGAAAATGCATTTGTGAGCTTTGCTTGTGTTAATTGTGTTGAATGTATCAACAGTGCACCCTGCTGAAATGAAGATAAATGTATATGTATTATGGTATCTAAATTAAATGTATATGTTTTAACAGAGGGCACTGGCACAGCAATGGTTAACCAGCTGGCTTATTTTAAGAAAAATAAGGTAACTTTAAATAACCTGTTAAATAATTAAAAGGTACACTACAGTGCTGAGTAGCACTGGAGAAATGAGGTCTGAGGCAGAGCATTTGTTCATTAGCTCAGTATAAAGATGGGAGGCCTCCAGGCACTACCATAAGCATTTGGATGTGTACTGCAGCTATCTACAGTTGATTCCTGTCAGAAACTTCAAAAGGAGATATTGTGGGAATCTAGATTCAAGTGACCAGATGAGGTCATTCTGCAAGTCATCTTGGATATTATCTTTTAGAGGAAGTAATCTTAGAATACAGAGTATTCTGTTTGGGGCCTGACTAGAAAGACTGCTCACATATTTCATCTTGCATTGCCCAAATAATTATTAGGAAATAGTATAATTCTCTTAGATTCAGTCAGGAATATAGTGAAGCTTAGTTTAGAGATTGTTTTTCTTTATGTGAATGACTCTGTCCATCAATGTTCTTTTCAATATTTTCTGTGACTTGAACTCTGTGCTTTACTGTGAATATATATATATATTCAGTATTTTCATGTTCTTTTATTATTTATTATTAAATATATTTGAAATGTTTATTGTGGCTGGTTCTTGCAAAGAGTATCTAACCTTTGAGAGTACTTATATTTATTTGGTGACTCTGTGTGGACCACTCCAGAAGGCCTAGCTGTATTGGTGAACTACTACCATTTGTATTAGTATTAATATTACACAGTATAATTGGATACCCTTTTAAGAGCCTTATAGTAACTGACTGGTGGCAGTGATAACAACCTTATATTCTGGGCAAGAGGGGGCACAGCAGGTAAACCTGTGCCAGCCTTTCCCAAGTGTGTGTGTGTGTGTGTGTGTGTGTGTGTGTGTGTGTGTGTGTGTGTGTGTGTGTGTGTGTGTGTGTGTGAAAATTAAATCTTAAAAAGTATATTTTAGCTACTATGGGCAGGGACATGAAGCATTGGGTTTACAGAGAGGGTGCTGGTGGACTTGGCTTGGACACTCGGCTGAGGTCCTATCAGTGGGGAGTTTTATTGGGGATCTGGAGGGAGACAGATATAGAGACATCCAGACCCTGGGTGAGTGTGTTCCCTATGTGCTTTTAAGTGAAATGGTACTTGATGCAGAGAGGTCTGCATCTGGAAATACTGAGTGTATCTATTTGTATTGCAAGTGCACGTCCCTCTCCAGTGTCAGTGGTGAGGATTCAGGCTCCTCAATTTCTGGCCTAGCTTGGGGATGACACATATTGCTCCCCATCACATATTGGCAGCTGTGGTGGATGTCACAGTGTGATACTTAGAATTTTAGCTACAAGAACCTTTTAGAAACAGGGGACATGCTGGGGTTGTCATGTCACAGGCATCATTATCCAGGATCTTCCATCAATTCCTGAATGCTATGCTGCAACATGCCAGTGAGTACATATATTTTCCCTAAACAACTGAGGACAGAGCCATAACTATGCAGGAGTTCTACTCTGTAGCACACTACCCTGAAGACCTAGCTGCCATAGATTGTACACACGTGGAAATCAAAGCATCACCTGGGGAACAGGGAAGGGTGTATAGAAATAGAAAGAGCTACCACTCTATTAGCAGCAGGATCATTTGTAATGCTAAGGGAATCATCCTGAATATGTGTGTTGGCAACCCAGGCAGTTGCAACTGAATACCTGACACAATTCTCAATTGTAAGAGATGTTTACTAGGTGGAATTTCACACAGGGTCATTTACTGGGGAATGCAGGTTATGCACTGGAACCATTGCTGATGATGCCCATATAGAATGCACACACACTAACTGAAGAATGCTATAATGAAGCACAATCTCATATACAAGAAATATCACAGAGTGCATGTTTGGGATGCTTTAGTTGTGGTTCCAGTGCCTAGATATATCAGGGGGAGCCTTCAAGTACAAGCCCTAAAGTACAATCCCCATACATCTGCTGAAATATTCACCATCTGTGCCATGGTGCACAACATTATACTGAGAAAATAGCTTCAGCAGGAACTGTAGGGGGAAGGGCCAAACATTCCACCACCACTGGCAACATCAACATAGCCACATGGAGGTGAGGAGTCAAAGAGAGAACCAGCAGATGCTGTGTGTCTAGGCAGACATAGACATACACAATATGGCCTCAAACTGGCCCAGAGGCAACAGATAACACACACACTCACCATCTAAGGGGCTAAAACCTTCATCCTACGCACATGCATACAGTAACATTGATGCCAGGTAACATTCACAGCCTTTTACTTACTCATGCAATGGCTGTGTACTGATAGCATCAAAGTCAGCCCTGAACTAAACCTCTTGCAACTGCTGATTTTCCATGCTAAGTGTTGAACCTGGAATAGAAAAATAAACATCTAAGACTACAAATGAATGGCATATCCTTGTATACTGTTACTTGGTAATGTAAGTAAGTATAAGGTGGGTGATTTTTACAGCAATTACATCAAGATGTGACAGCACTGACTTATGTGAATACATGTGTCATATATCAAGTAATAGGCCTTATGTCTAAAATGTACACATTTTCAATAAATGTTCACATTTTGGCCGCATATGTTTGTAATGGAAAATCCATAAAGAGATAAGTTAGAAAATAATGACACACATTTCAGTTTCAGACTTCTTATCCCTCAGAACAAACATGAAAATAGTAATGCAAAACATGTCTGTCTAAGTTTGTAAGACCACAATTTTTAAAAACTGTCCCCATTTGTTGGGCCTTTGTCACACTTTGTTGGTCTAAGACTTTGTAAGAAAGCAGTACAATTTTCAAAACAGCATCACGAAAACAGATATTCTAAGGAGTAAGTCAGCTATAGACTCTGAGCATCAGACAAAAGATTTATGTATCCCTGAAACTGAAAGATAGAAAACATGGATGTGACACAGTTATCATTTGCAGTGGGTGTCTTTCCCAGGAGTTGCACTGGCATGTTCACCCCGACTTTCAGATGCACTGTTGCTACATGAACATGCTGGACAAACACTCCTCATGAGTACACCCAGGACCACGACCCATGGCCTGCCACATTTGGGTGTTGACACCTCAACCACTTGCGGAGTAGTGGAAGTAGTGCCACTACAGGAGCGTGATTAGGCAATGTCAACCTCAGTGTCAGATTTAGCCTCTGAACCCCCCCCCCAACTGTGCCTGTGTTTGGCTATCATCATTATTAGAGTCTTCTAATACTCTGACATCAGGTGGTAAGAGTCCTACACTTACACAGTCAGGATCACCTGTTATAATAAGCAACAAATACAGGAAAGAAATGAATAGCTACACTACTGCAGTTCAATATATGCTAACAAACTAACACTGGTGCCACTATCACAGATAGTACAGCAACACACACACACAGTCCTGACACCCACCTCACACATATGGATAAATGAATATTTCTGTGAAATGCTCATCAGTACTGAAATAAAAATGTCTGGCTTACCACATGCAGATGACTCCACACTTGCTAAGGAGGATGGTCCCAGAAGAAATTAAGAAAAATGTAAGGACACCATCATCACAATAACAATAACACAGGGGAAACATGTGGCCTTTATATGTCCATTAACAGTATACTTAACTGAAACTTGGATGATGCATCCACCCAAGACCATGTTTAATGAACCGGAATGTATTGTTAACTGTATCAATATGTACCTAGTCTCCCCCCCAAAGAAAGATATTAAAACCAACTTAAGTATTGCTTTCAGTATTTTACTATACAAGGAATATTTACAAAATTGACATAGGTAAGTCTACCTGGAAGGTCTTCTTGGGACATACCTAGTACCCCTGAAACAGCAGCACCAACATCAATCACATACTGTTGTACACTTTCCACTGTGCTCTCTGGATCCCTGACAATGGACAGGGACTCGTCATTTGGTGTCAGTGGTGACTCTGTAGCACCCCCGCAGTAGCCAGTTGTCCATGAGCTACTGCAGCTGCTATACTCTGGGCACTTGAAATCATGTCAGTCACCCTATGACGCACCTGGTCATATGTCTTTCTGCATCTCCAATTAGTGCTCACATCATTCACCATCTGGTTCCAGATTTGCATTCTTCCAGTCATATCCTCACATTCTCTCTCAAGCAGAAAGTCATCATACTGCCAAAATGCTTAGATAGTCATGTTGTTTTCTGGGTCACTGAAGGGAGGTTTATGGAGAATGGGAAGGTTGGTTGACATAGTCTTCGGTGACATAAAACACAAAAGAAGGATACTACACATAAATATCACATAAATAAAAGTCCTGTTTAGATATAACACATATTATTAGTTTTTCAATATTACCCACTGGAGAAACAAAAAACTGTCACGTTATTCAAATATAAAAAAGGGTTATGTGGTGGTAACATATCAACGCCACACACAAAGGTTTTATCCAAAAGAAGGAGTAACAATAGCAAAGCAAACCTCTGTAAGAAACATTTGGTTGTGGCAAAACATAGTTGGAACTTGGCTCCCCCACCCTCAAAACAACAGGCAAATGACATTTCTGTACCAAGCAAAGAAATAAAACATCAATGAATTGTCATAAGTGCTATCAAACTGTCCCAAAAATATGTGTACACATTTACCATATAACCCATTAATTTTATGCAATTGCCAGCACTCCCCTAGAGATGTCTATGGGCCATCCTAGAAGGATAACACCCCTGTGTCATTGACAATATAGGACATTTACTTTTTATTGAAATAACAAAAGAAGAGTGTAAAGAGAAACAGTTGTAACATTAACACTTCTGATAAACGTTAAATAAGTTTGTGTATCTGAAAAAGTAAAATGCCCTGACAAAAATTCCTATGCTATCTGTAAACCTCTAAGAAGGGCATGCAGATAAAAGTTGCATTTGCTAATGTATATATATATATATATATATATATATATATATATATATATATATATATATATATATATATATAGATATATTTCCTAGTGACACGTTAGCATATCCAGTATATAACTGAAAAATGAAATCATACCTTATCAAGATCAGTTGTCTTCTGTGCAGATAAATCCAAAGTAATAGCAAACTTCTTCTGTGTTTTCCACATAAGCAAGTCTCATCACCTTCAGGTTCTCTAGCTACATGGACCCCCTTTTATAGTGTAGATTCAGGCCTGTGAGCATGGTAAAGATGCAAATGAGGTGTGAACTCAGAATTGCTAAATTCCAAATACTTAGCTCTGTGTAGCACATGTAAACATGGTGCAGGAACTCCCTTAGTATTTGTTGCTAATGGACTGCTACTGTAAATGATGACTGGTAGGGAGAAGGAAAATGCAATAGCAAATCAAACTCCTTTAACTCCAGTGGGTAAGTCAGCCACAATACACTTACAAAGTGCAGAAGTTAATTGTATCAAGGTTTTAAATGGAAGTGAGCAGCACACATTCCTAAGTTTCTGTTCAAATATGCAAACTCCCCTGCCTTTGTTGAAAGCTGTATATTATTGTCATTTAATATTCTCATACATTTTAAGGACAATGATACAAAATGTCTTACAGACTTCATATCTCAGATTACTGCTCAGATAAGAGAAGAACATCATACAGAGATAAGACAGAGTTGTATTTCTGCAAGCAGTAGTCATAAATGGTTATGTGATCACTCACTGCACTGCATCTGAAATTAATACATGTACAAACAACTCAGAAGTGTACAAGTACCATACTCATTAATATTATGGACAATTTTGGACTTGCTTGTATATGCACAATGATTTTCATTCTCTGCTGCAAAGCTGTTTCTGAGGCAAAGAGGGATAAGAAACCCTTACTTTGTTTTGAAGATTCACTGATGTGAGAGTTTGTATCCAGGCTTGTGTCAAAATCTTCCATGTGTACTAACATATATTTTGCTAGTATTGATTATTTTATAGATTGCTAACTTTTTTGCACCACTATTTGTACAGCACACAGTATGCGAAAACATGGGAAACAGATAAACACAATAAATGTGATGTAATGTATTTCTTTGATCACCAGTACATCAACTATACCTGTGAATCAGATGTGTGTGCAACATGTTGATTCATATAGCATATATTATCTGTAGATCATCGTTCAAGTCTCACCTTTGCCTTTAAGGGATGAAACCTAATAAACACTACTCTCAAGGCTAAAACAAGTTTAGGTTTGTCTGCCTCATTTACGTGATGCTTACCATCATGCAAACCTAGATTAATGGCCCACACAAGAAGCAGACAGAACACCTGCAGACAGGATGCATATATTCTCAAAGGATACATTGTTGTATCATCATTAAGCAATGTTTCAGGGTGGTTAGCAACCTTCCCCAACACCTGCAGATCTAGATCACCTACAGAGAGGAAGCAGGGAGTAGACAATATCTAGTAAGTATTTTGGGCACTGTGCAACCAAGCTAAGTGGCTTTGCATAGTGGTTAACACACAGAAGTTAATAATAAATAGGAAAATATACAACTGTTATTTAATTGTTCCTGTGGCAACAGGTAAAAGTGTAGGGCTGCAATACAGATGGCTTTGCTTTTTAATCCATAAAATTCCAAATATTTTTACTGTTGTTCTATTTCACTTTATATTAAATATCACATAATATATTTAAGCATAATTATAAATAGCAAGTATGTATAGCAGTGGAGCTCATACGAATTATATATATGGCTGACAGTATACTGACTACTATGTTTCTGTAATTATAATTACAATATCTGGCCTTGGATGGACTTTAGGCTTCATTAAGACTCATACACACACAAATGTATAAATCAGGACCGTGTCAAATCACACATATACATGGTTAACCTCTCAGTCTGTCTTGTGTATTTATATATAGTTCATGAATATGTCTGTGAAGCACTTATTTTGTGGCAAGGGTAGAAAATCACTGCTGTGGAAGAAAATGTTTTGTCTGTTATGAATAGGTTTGAATCCCACATTGTAAAAATCTATTTTATCAGTATATAAAGCCAAACCAAATATGTGTCAGGACCTGAAATGTATGTCCCCAGTACATGTCTGAAAAGTTAAATCACCTAACAGTTACAGCAGCAAACAATCCTCAAAGTAATGCCAAATATCAGATTAATCTTATAATTTCCAAAACTGCTTTATTCTATGATTGGCACTGTTGCTCTCCACATAACATTATGCACATGTGGTTGGCATAATTGTCCAGGTTTGTGCAGTACCAGTAAACATGAGAACCGGCATTGGCAGAAAACAATTCTTAGCTATTGCTGTTATCCCTGGTTGAACATGTCTGGTGTAGAAGGGAAGGTGCCCAATTTATGGTGCAGAGGTGGGGTATTGAGGAGTCCAGAATCTTCCACTGGACTCATGTTACAGCTGAAGGCTTTTGCAGAGGGAATATACTGGCTCCCTGTACAAGTCTGGGGCTTGGAATAGTCTGGCTAAGGCTGTCTCCAGTGTGACTAACATTCCACACACTGAAGAACAGTTTAGGCATCACTTTAATAACCTGGGAAAGTGCAAGAGGAATACACTCAACCAGTGGCTGGATGAGTTCAGGACTACTGATACCCCACAGTTATGTAAGTATACTGATAAAGAGAATTTATAGTAGATAGAAAGCTGCAAATAGGCAAGACTAGTATGCATATTGCTCTTTTCTTGTTCTCTTCTCTTTATTTCACAGCCAATGCATAGATTATGGCAAAAAGAGAGGCCCATGCTGAGCATCTAGAGAGATTGAGGGAAGGAAGAAGCATGTATGCAACACAATAAAAGTATTATTTTAACTTTTAAATGTATTTCTTTTTATTCACTTGCAGCAAAGTAAGCATGCATATCTTAACTGCAAAAGCAAGCGTACTTCAATCTGTAGCACAAGCCACTGCTTGAGTCAAGTCTAAGACTGTAGTCAGACATTGTGGGTTCAAATGTCAGAAGTAGCAAATATAAAATAGTAAAATCTTTTAAAAATATTACATAAATTAATTTCTACACAAGTGGTATAAATGCCTTGCTGTTAAGTTAATCAGTATAACTGGAGAAAACATGTGTGCAATACATGCACATGGCAAGGATTACTTTAACCAATCCTTACTTATAGCTTGTAATTGTTAATAAGTAGACTTAAATGTAAAAGTTCATATAAAATAGTTTATTATTGTGATAATGCATTGCATGTCACATATGATAGTACTAATTTTATCTCTATTTTCTCTTACCCCAACCCTTAATTTTGTTTCTTTTTTTTTCTATGTGTCGTCAAAACATTCCCATGTCATCCATCTCTCACACATCACAAAAAACTTTACAGCACTGGGAGATAGGCCAACCCAGTGACTCAGCCTGCCCCTGCTCCTCTGGCTCCAACAGCAATGCCCAGCACATCTGGGCACAACCTGGCACTAGTACCTCCGCTGCCCTGGCATTACCTTCACCTTCAGGTAGCACTACTCCAGCAGCTGGTACTGTGGAACCCTCTGGGAGTACTGGTGGAGGAGAGGATTTTATCTCCCACCGGAAGATGCCAAGGCTGGTGTGTAGGGTTGTGCACACCTACTCTGGATGGAGAGACTACTCTCCCTTATAGTCCATAGGAGAAGATGTCAAACAGTCCAATAACCAGTTGAGTAAGGGGACGGTGATGACAGTCCTGCAAGTCAGGACTAGATTTTCACTGTTCCTATGTTTGATGGGCATTTTTGTCATCTTCCCAACCCCAATCATGGTGTCCCCCAACGTTTTGTATCCCTCCCCATCATTGTGTCTTTTCTTGTTTGTCCTGTTTGTTTGCATCTGCTTCTTCATTTACTCTCCTTACCTGATACAGAAATACCTATGTCTCTTTCCCAACATTCATCTCTTACTGAAGTAAAAATAAAATGGGCACCTGTCCCACAACAAAATATTGTCACATAACATAGCTCTCCACTTTGCACACATGTCTATTTGACAGACTTGATTTGGTCCAATTGACTATACAACATAATTACATTGTTGTCACCTGATGAGTTGACAGTCCAAATTCAGCTAATAATCTGTACCACATTTTCATCTTACACTGTAAAGGAAGTGGATAGCTATGGTTCTTTCCTCCCTCCCTCCTGCATATCCCTATATTGCTTTTCCTTTGTTGTTCCCCCTGCTTTTCCTCCATTTCTCCACTTTCCTACCTAACCCTTTTAACATCTTTAATCTGGCCAAAAAAAAAAGAGCAATGGAGCCCTTCACTCCATGTCTTCTGTGTTTACATGAGGTTTAGCATTGCACACCAATGCCAACCGATGGGGACTGGCTCTTCATTGTTGTGGTTACCTCTGCACAATACCTCTTAAACAGGCTACACTAAGGTAGCACACAGTGCCTGCAGAGTAAATAATTAGTTCATTGCACTGTAAACACATATGCAAAATTATTACATACACCTGAATTCAAACCCTATATCATCTGGGCTCCAAAGTAAATGTGACAATGCATTTACACCTGTTGCCACAGAGTCAGTTAAGCAACCGGTGTGTTTCATACACTCAGTATTCAGAACTCTCATAATCTTATCAGTGAGGCCTGCATTTGCTCTGTGCTTAATTACGCACAAACATGGAAAGCAGTAGAAATGTGTATTTCACATAAACAAACCAGCTGCTCAGTGGTGCACTATGTAAATTGCACATTAGCATGTATTACTTATGTTTACTGTCCATGTAGTCTTCATGCCATGAAAGTACATGTAAAAAACACAAACCATGTTAAAGCACATTTTAAGGAAACACTGCAGTCATCTGTTACCTCCTCCCATGCTCTTCAAATTTGGTCTCTCAGTACTTTTCAGACATATATCAAGTACACGATAGAAGTAAATAAATGCTTTTTTTTATACCATGCACATTTTTGTAATGACAATAAGCATTATTTTCCAATAATGTAGTAATGTGGATAGCTGTTTGCATATAGTTTGTAAAACCTATGCACTATGGAAACACAGCAGCAAATGCTACACTCATCAGTCTGGTAACATGCAGAACTTTAATATCTTGACAGTTGTACATGGCTAGTTATCAATTTCATATAGGCCACCCAACTTCTTCTCTCAAACATTTGGATGGTGCAGTGGTGCAGCGGTTAATGTAGTTACCTCACAGCAAGAGGTTCTGTGGTTTGATTCTTGGCTGGGGTGCCTTCTGTGTGGAGTCTGTATGCCCTTTGTGCATTCACCTGGGTTTCCTCCCACTTTCCAAAGACATGCCTCTGGAGTATTTCTCCATGGGCCTCCATTGAAAATAGGCTCTGTCCTAGTTGGACTTTCCTGGTCAACAAATGTTAAATAAAAGAATAAACATTCAATGATGATGTAATCCACCACAAACTGTCCTGCAGTCATGGAAAAGTCAGACTTGTGTTGCAGACCTTGCATTAAGTACTGAGTTATCTAGTCGGTGTACTTAGGTAGGGGTTCTAATCTCACTGCAGTCAACCGGTGTGTGTGTCTATCTAGTCAGAAGATCATAATTGTGTATTCTTCACTAATCCCTACAATACCATGGAGTACCAATAGTTTGATAGTTGGACATGCCTACACATCCATTTCATGCAGGCCTCCCAACATCTTCTGTTAACATCCGGTGATGGTGTCATCCACCATAAATTGCCCTCCAACATTTTAAAAGTCAGACTTGTGCAGTGGAGCTTGTGTTACGTATTGAGTTATTTAGTCCATATACTTAATTAGTTGGGGGTTCTAATCTCACTGCAGTCAACTGGTGTGTGTGTGTGTGTGTGTTTGTGCACTTGCTTGACATTAAAGAGAGCAGCATGTGAGATACTGCTATTAACACCTCCTTCTCACCAGACATTGTTGATGACATCACTTAAAAAGTGTTGTCTGACACTCTCCAAATGAGACTCACGCTGTAGTGCTTCTTTTAAATACAGAGTTGGTGTACTTTGATAGGTAGATGTTTTGTTCTCATTGCAGTCAACTGCTGTGTGTGTTTGTGCACTTGTTTGATATTAGAGAGGAGCATTTTATCCATCACATGGGACACTGCTATTACCATCTTCCTCTCACCAGACTCTGCTGATGTCATCACTTATAAAATGTTGTCTGGTACACTACCAATCAGACTGTGGTGCTTGCGTTAAATATGGAGGTCTCTTGTTGGTGTACTTGTATAGATAGGAGTTCTGTTCTCACTGCAGTCAACTGGTGTATGTTTTGCACCTGCTTGACATTAGGGAGAGCATTTTACACCAGTATGTGGCATACTGCTATTACAATCTTCTTCTCACCAGACTCTGCTGATGTAATCAGCTCTAAAGTATTCTCTGACACTTTAAAAGTTAGAATTGTGTCCTGGTGCTTCTGTTAAGTACTGTGCTCTGTAAATAGGTAGTTTTAGAATGATATGCAAGTCCACAGTTATGTCCAACACTCCTCTAAACATCTTATTGTAGCATATAATGATTATGTCATCCTGTGTAACATGAACTCTGACCATATTTAAGACAAACTTGTGCGATGACAGTAACATTAACTACAGTGTTTGAAATCGAATTTAGCTACACATATAGGTGTTTTAACCTGACAGCAAGCTAGGAAGCTACCTGTGTGTTTATACATACAACTATCACTTTTTTCAGAGGAATGTGACTCCACATCCATGCCCTGCAGTGCTCCCACCATGTTTTTCTTAGACTACAATGATGCTATCATACTCCATAAACTATGTGACAGTATTACAGTCAGACATATGTGGTGTTGCTACTGTGCCATTGCATGGCATTCATATTGTATGCCTACACCAGTGTAATGTTCACTGCTGTGTGTTTGGTTGCTGGTACATTATGGTCATTGTGTGACCTTTGGAATAGCTCTTCATTTCACTACCACTTGGGGTACCATTCACATAGTCCCACACATCCTCCTTTGTCCTCTGGCCACATGACATCCTTCCTGCATAGGAGTGAAGAATGTCCTCATGTCGAATATGCATACACACATCATGAAGCAGAGTACTTCCATGAACCTATGTAAGCCAACCCCAGACCCCTTAATGTGTGATTGCAAATTCTGTGAATGTGTGGTGCACATGACCCATATGGACATTAGCAGAATGCAACACAATCCAACAAATATACACATATACTCAATAGTCTTACCATCTTCTGTAATATACATATAGGCACTTTACTTTCTTTTTATAATAATGTCTATGATTTCATGTGATGTTGGCAATCAACCTAATAGTGACCTATGATCCTATGAATACTTGACATCTCAATGTTGCTGTCATTGACATATGCTATAGTGAGGTGTGGATGTGCAGTATGGCTACAAGAGGGTACTACAATCTGTGATGTGGGCTATTGTACTTATGACCATTGCTCCCACTACATTACATTAGGTTCACAGGTTTATAGGTGGTTACTAGGCTAGCAGTCCTACAACCCTTACAAGCCTATCCATGTTCATCCCAAGTAGCTTCAACTGTCATTATTAGCTGGATGTAATTTTCAGAGTGAGTCAACACCGACTACCCCTCTCCATGAGGGATGAGTGCCACCCCAGAGGTGAATTTGCAGTTTCCCATCCATTTGTCTAGGCTGAGTTTGAAAAGGGTAAGTGAGGAGCTCTGCTTCTTGTGATTCGGAAATTTATTCCAGAGTAGTTATAGTCTCTGGGAGATATATCTGTCTGTCAAGCACATTCTGTCAATGTCAGAGGCTAGGTTAAGATCCCTGGAAAGAGACTGACTCTTGTACCATTAGATTTGTGGATGTGCAGCATATACATCAGGGCAGGATCAGAGACTGCCCTGTAGGCCAGGCACCAGTCACCTCTCAGATGCCAATATGATACAGAGTACAGTGACAGGGCTTTCAATCTATTCACATGCACCGTGGCATGATTTCGAGGCCCTGTATTTTCTTGTTGAGAAACCCTTGTAGTCTCTCCAGCTGCTGCAGGTGTCTGGTAAAGTACATGCAACACTGAGAATTATACGCTATTAATGTTCTGCTAAGGGTCAAGTATAGCAGTGTTATAACATCCTCAGACCTGGATGCGATACCGTTATTTATGAGATGCATGACTTAGAAGGCTTTCCTTACTACTGTGGAAACTTGTGATCAAAGTTCAGGTTGCTATCTGCCTGTGTTCCCAGGTCTCAAACTACTGGGTTGGAGCTTAGTGGGGGGTGTTGACAATACTGTAAATAGCAGGGAATTTCACTTTACCAAAAACAATAATAATGGCACTTTTTTGCATTTAGTTGAATACTTTGGCACCAATCATTTGTTTGCTTTAGCCCATCCTGCAATATGTTAGCATATTTGATGGACTCAATAATTGCACCTAATTTGCAAGCATCAGCAAACTTATTAAGCCAAAGGCCATCTACTATAACCTGGACTTCCAAAAAGTAGATTCTGAACAGTAAAGGCCCCAGCACAAATACTTGTGGTATGCTACTGGTGATGGTTCTACTGGTAGAGGTTGAGCCACCAAATTTGAGAGTTTGTGTTCTGTCATGAACCAGGTGGCTATCCATCTAGTGACATAAGGTTTAATCTCCGGCTGGAAGAGTTTCTCAATGATACCTGACTGGGGGATTGTGTCACAAGCCTTAGCCAGGTCAAGATAGGTGGTAAGCACTGTCTTACCTTCAACCAGGTCTTTGGTGACTTTCTCTAAGAAGTCTACTATGTTTAATAAGCATGATAAACCCTTATCAAAGTCAAATAGGTTAGGTTGTAGAGTTTGAAGGTCACCTATGTCCTCATTGATAATGATGTCCATGACTATTCTTTTCATGGCCTTGTAGATGAGACTGGTTAGACTTATGGGTCTGTACTTCCCAGGGTCGGTTGATGGCCCCCTCTTTGTACAAAGGGATTACTTTTGCTGTTTTCTACTCTGGTGCAACAAAGGCAGTTCTCAGGCTATGGTTAAAGAGGATGCTAAGTGGTTCTTTTAGGTCCTGTTTTAAATTTCTTAGTAAGCAACCCAGGACATTATCTGGTACAACTGAGGCCATGTTCTTAGCCTTGAAGAGTGCCGATATGACCTAATCTCTAGAGATACTAGGCAGAAGACTGTTGTCAGGTATGCTTTTGGGTATGACCCTTGAGTCCAGGGTGATGAAGTTTGCACTGAATCTGTTAGCTAGCAGGTTAGCAATTTCCTCTAGTGCAGCTTCATATTTGACTCTTAGCATTAAGCAGCAGAACCTGGAGTTTGCCTCAAGTGGAGTTTTTTATATCTGAATTTTTTGTTGCCTTAACATTGCCTGAAAAAGGCACTATGGGGGAGGCAAATGCCTTTGCCAGTATCTGACAGCCTAGCATACACACATGCAGACCATCTCTGGCAAAGCAGCCAGGCTGAGAGATACTGGATCCCCCTGAATTGACACCAGAAGCTATGCCACCTGTTGATGTTGATTATGTCTTTCTTGTTTATATTGTGGCATCATCCTAGGTGATGGTACATTCTACAGATACATTCACTGTGTAGTCCATAGTGTATCATGTTGATATGTGATTAGTGTTCATGCTAAAACTGTCTTCATTGACATGCCCTCATCTGCTGTATATTATCATGTTTCACCTGTCCTTTTTCCTGGTGTTCATGGGTTCATAGGTAGGTACTAGGCATTCGGCCCAAGGGCCTACGTAAGCTGAGCCAACAAGGTTCCCTGGCTTATGCCACCCAAGAAAGTTAGTTCATTCCTACAATTCATCTGCGTGTCCCTATTCAATATACATACGTCCTCTGATTGTTTATTTATAATGCAGTCTATGCACCCTTACTGATCATTTACACAACTTTTGTTCAGTATGCCTGAAACAGGTTTCCACACAAATCTTTGTGTTGTAACTATATACATTGCTTTATTCATAACCCTGGTAATCATTGTGGCATTTCACGCAAACACGCAGACCCAGTTTGCCTACAGGTAAACATGTTTACATGTCTGCTGCTGTTCATGTTGCCATACGTGGTTTCCTAGCTGGCAGCACTGTTGCTAGCCATGAAACCACATTTGTTTATGTTTAAACATGGTGCACGACCTGCATATGCAATTAGCACTGCTGCTCTCAGAGCAAACACATAAACTCAGTGTAGGCTTTGCACGAGACTTACATGGAGTTTATTGAATCCCCAAGATGCAGTGTTCACTGCCACTAGGCATGTAGAAAAAAAAAAAACAGTTACTTTGATAAAACAATTTAATATATATATTTTAGCACCATTTTAAAAATTGCTAGTATGAGTGATACTAGTAGGATGAATATAAATAAAGAAATTGTAAGGAAGAATGACCAATGTTTCTATACTAATGTCCTTGTCACTACTTTCAATCTGAAAAGTGCCACCATTAGATGGATCTTGAATAAGAACTGGAGATTTATAAGTGAAGAAAATGGAGTAGATGAAAGATTGGGAGAGGCACCGATTATAGTGCATAAAAAAGGTTTTAACTTAAAAAAATTGGTTAGAGGTCAAGGACAGAATGACTTATACAATCCTGTGATGAAAAAATGTGGTAGATGCAAGTTATGTAAGCACCAGAGCAATTATTAATGGTACTAAAGTCTCTGTTAAGGGTAGATACAACTGTGACACTATAAGAGTGGTCTACAGTGCAATATGCCAGGTACGTAATAAGTTTTATGTGGGGAAAATGGAACATCTGTTACGTGATCGAATATATGAACATATGTATGACATTAGAAAAGGAAAAAACTAATGCACTGCTCAGACATGTTAAGGAACATCCAGGATATTGTTTTAAATTTATAATATTAGAAAAGGTTGAAAGGAATCCACGGGGGGGGGGGGGGGGGCTATGGGGTGTTATATTGGAAAAATGAGAAATGATCTGGTACCTGTTCTTAAATGCTAACTCTTGGTTAGGTCTTAATGATTCTATTGCCCCACTATTAAAATTAAAGGCCATTAGCAGATAGGCTAGATAGAAAAGTTATTCTTAATCTTTAATAAAAATATTTTAGAAAAATATTTTGGAAAAAAAACTGTTTTGATGTATTGCTGATGGAATGACAATATAACAACATATGTTGTGAGATACAGATTTAGTAGTATTTCTTTTATGCACGTTTTATATATTTATTTATATTCATAGTTATTTGTATTGCGTAGTACAGAACTGAGTAATTTTCAGGTAAATGCTTGCTAAGTATACTTTTTCCACCTGTGAGCTGACACTTTCTGAAAATAAACTAAGGGAAAGAAGAGGCTCAGATTTTTGATCTTGGAAGTCATATCACGTTTTAATTAATGGAGCACATGGTTTGTTATTACTATATGTGTTTTTTGGTAGTTTCAATGTATCTGAAGAAGTTTTATCTGCGATAGAACAAACGAGTTAAACAAAGTTAAACTGTGCTCTTCTTCAGCTGATACCTTCCGAGTACCTAAAAATAGCAGCCAGTAGTATTGCCTATGCTGTCTTAATCCTTATAAATAGGTCAGTCCAGGAATCCCACATTCCAACTCTCTGGAAAAAGTCACACGTCATCCCTCTGTACAAAGGAGGAAATTCAACAGACGTTAATAACTTTAGACCTAACAGCAATCTTATCTCCCCTCGCAAAAATACTTGAAAAATACATTCAAAAACAATTGCTAGACTATCTCTTGCAGGAACAACTCCTATCCCCTGCACAACATCCATCCTTCCCATAGTACCAGCACTGCCCTTCTAACCTATATAGATACTGTCAATAAAGCTAGAGATAATGGTAAACTATGATCAGGCATAATGCTAAAGAACAGGAATCCCTATTAAAAGAAAGTGTCACCTTAGAGAAAAGAATTAAGGATGATTTATTATTTCCCCACTGTGGTGACAAATACAGTAAAATTATAGAGAAAGCAGACAGAATATTTAATGATGTCAGAACCAGGAAGTTAAAGAAAATAGAATGGGATAGGGTGGAATACGAGAAAAGGCAGACTTATTTGCTGACATGGTCCGGACAAGCTGAACGCAGTTCTGGCACGTTTGATAATGACAATAGCACTGAACGCAATATTGTAGAAGGCAATGAAAGGGGTATCCCTTTAGATCCAGCTCCCCTGAGGTGTTTGGAATGCCTGAGGAATCGGAACAATCAACAGCAACCATGGAGGGGAGCCAAATTATCAAGGTCAATGGAAACAAAGGAGATAGAGCGGAATTGAGATGTACTGCTGGAGGACTTACTTTCCAACTCAAATGAAGGTACCCAAAGATCGGAGATTATTATGAATGATCAAAGTGACTTTAAACTATATAATTATACAGATTCTACTTTTGGAGTAGAACATTGCAATTTGCTGAGCAAAGGCTTTAATTTTGTGTCTGCGGCCTGTGCTAAAATTGAAAATGTTCTTATTGACTTAAAACTTTATATTAGGAAGTTGAATTTGTGTTTGCATTTTCTTGGTAGTTCCGAAGGTGACCTAACACATGAATTGATTTGCAGTAGTACGTTCAACCCTCTGTTGCAAATGCCTCTTCTTTTATTTGATAGAATGTGTGAATTTGATAGAATGTGTGAATTTGAACTTAGGACATTTTTGAACAATTCTAACAGATATATTGAATATAATGTAAGCAATGCTGAATTTGAGTTACTTAGGATGTTATGTCACAACAAGACTTTAAGGGTCATGAAGCCTGATGAAGGCGGGGTTTGTGGTGATGTCGAAGGTTGAGTATTGTAATTGTATGAATGCTATGCTATTTGGCAACAGTATTTATGAGGATACCTCCCTTAACATGCTCAACGTCTCATATGCACAAATTGATTATTTATTGAAGGACATGTTTGACCAGGGGGCAATTAGTTATGTTGAATATACATTTTTGGGATGTGAATTTCCTATAGTCCCAGGGATTTTCAGAGTTCCTAAAATTCATTAAGAACTTAGTTGAACCCCCTTTTAGACCCATAGTTAATGGATCCCAGGCTAAGGTGCATCCATTAGCAAAGTTTTTAGATGTTAAACTGAGAAAATGCTTGGAAACACAGAGATATTTATGTAAAGATTCATGGGACTTTTTGAAAAAGGTGAAGGATTTGACATTTAGGGAAGATTTAACATTTCTCACCATTGATGTGGCGAATTTATTTAATGTCATTCCCCACGAAATTGGCCTTGAAAGGTTTCAGGATTTTTTATATAATTCTGGAGAATTCTCCAACAATGATGTATATGTGCTAAGTACTTTAATAGATGCTGTATTGAAAAATAGCTATGGTTATTTCGAAGGGCAGTACTATCACCAGACTTGTGGTGTGGCATGTGCTCCCATTTTCTCCAACATTGTTATGATAGAATGGGAGAGCCGATTTCTCCTAGCGTCTGAATTTGTACAACACTGGGCCATGTACTGTCATTTTCTTGACAATGTTTTTTTGGTATGGCAGGGACCACATGATGAAATTGGAAAATTCATGGACTACTGCAACAGGCATACCACCTTTCTTGGATTTACCCAAACCTCTAATTCAGAAATAATTAGTTATTTAGATGTGGAAATAAGCAAGGACATGGTTAATAGGAGGTTTGTGAGTAACATCTTTAGAAAACCTACCTATTCCAACAGCTTGTTGCATTTTAATAGTTGTCATCCACTTCATAACAAGACAGGTATTATAAAAGGCCAGTATGTACGTTTGGACCGGATGATTTCTGAGGAAGAAGATTTGAATGTGGAAGGTGAAAAATTACTAGGTATGTTCACCAGGCGAGGATATCCCACTTTTATAGTTCAAAATGTTTTTTCAGAAATTAAAGAAAAGAGAAGGAATTGTGTACTTAAACCTATTTAGAGGGATACCATGAGAAGTGAGATAGAATTGAATCCAAGGGAGAGCCAAGCCAATAATAATGATATGTTCTCTCGTGCTTTTGTCACCACCTTTAGTGTGGAATATTATGGAATAACTGAAATCTTAAAAAAGAATTGGGGCAGTTTTTCCTGTATTGATGGAATAGTGGAACAACTAGGAGCAACCCCTAAAGTTGTTTGTAGGATGGGTAGAACCATTAAAGATTGTTTGGAATGGAAACTCCCTACTTGTACTCAGAAGTTTGGCACTTATAAATGTGGCTCATGTTCACAATGTATGCACATTAAAGAGGGGGATACCCATAGTATTAATGGGAAAACCCTGAAACCTAAACTCTATTGAAACTGTAGCACCAAGGGCTTATTCTATGTTGCCTTATGTACTGATTCATCAGGATTTTATGTAGGTAAAACCCAGATGCGATTTAGAGAATGCATATATGAGACACCAAAAAGGTAACAATGCTATGGCCAAACATGCGAGTCAACACTTAGGACACAAGTTTGAGTTTCGTGGAATAGATATTGTGGAAAAAAAATCCCAGGGGGGCCCCTTGGCAGGATTTATTGGAAGTCCATGAGTTAAAATGGCAAATCAGACTGGCAGCTTGCAGCCCACCTGGTTTAAATTACTATGCAAGTATTAACTGCATTCTTAAATTAAAATTGTATAATGTATGACAATTATTTCAAAATCATTTTTATTTATGTTTTTTTACGTGATTAATTGTGGAATGTGTTATAAATTTAAATTATTTATACAAGAAATGGTGTTTAAATCATTGTTGTTTTCAAAATATTTTTTAAGGGGCTGTTTAATACAATGGGGGAAGCTACATTTAATTAGGTTGAGTCAGGTGATCTGTTTTAACAGGATAAAAGGTGTATGTTAGCAATTTTGTTTGATTCTGAGGAAGTCTTTGGATATAACCAGATGAAAGCACTAAATCTGTGTGGAATTATTAAATAGTTTTTATTGTGGTACATTTGGACATTTGTGGTCTCATTTGGAACTTTGGACTGGATTATTGTTTTACATTTATCATAATGGTAAACTAGTCTCTTCCTTATTTCTAGACTTATCTAAAGCCCTTGACACAGTTTGCCACATCAAACTTCTACTTCAAATATCCTCACTAGGTCTCTTTCAGCCCACCCATCTGTGGTTCAAAAGCTCCCTATCCAATCGGTATCAGTCAGTAAAATGGAACACTATGCTCTCTCCTTACCTCCCAGGAGCCACAGGTGTACCACAAGGCTCTATCCTTGGTCCCCTCCTTTTTTAACATTTTCACCAATGCCCTCTATACACCCACATAACACACCACCCTAATACACTTCACTTTAAAGGAGGCCAATAATTTATTTGGACTGCAGACTTGTAGAATCTAGAACAGAAGTTACTATTAAAAAAGTAATAATTAGTACAGCATATAAAATATTGCATAATAACTACAAGAATCAATCAGAAGAGGTTAGAAAGGATTGGGAATAGGTACTAGATAAAGCAGTTCACTAAGAAACAATGAGGGGCGGTATATGCATGCCTTCCAAACACCCAACAAAGTTTAGAAGATTTAGGATCTTTGCTTGGAAGTGTTTATTTACATAGGAATTTTTATACCCCAAGTAGACTCCAAAGAATTTTTCCTCAAGTAGATAGCATATGTTGGAGGTGTGATGGGAAACATATTTTCTGGGAGTGTTATAAGTTGGTAGGCTTTATAAATTCCCTCTAGGCTACTCTATCAGAAATACTGGGTGAGCAAATTGGTATGACTAAGGAAATTACTTTTTGAGCTGTGGTACATAATCAGAATTCCCTAGTCAAATTATGGTGGCTGCCAAAAAACAATCACTAGGAAATTTAAATATTAGTCTAAATAACTGTACTAGACATGGTGAATATAGTAACAGAGATAAAACAACTGGAGATGGGATATTTAGAAAAGAGTGGGAGCAAATTACATAGAAAAAATAAAATTATGGGAATAATACATGCAGATGATGAATGTAGTTTAAAAGAAGGCAAGAATTGAATGAGCTGGGTAATGCTTCCCTGATAGTGACATGATAGATTATAAGTGATGTATAATGTTTGCGACTAACATTGTCAATATGGCTTGTTTTCTTTAATATAAATGCATGATTGCCTATGCCATAAGTGACAATAAAGATGTTTCTTGTTTAAAAAAAGTTCTGTCTAAATTTACAACCTCAGTCTCAGGCCCTTTGGAAATAAACCTACAAACCCCATATTTAAACATGCTGTTTTGCTTTCTAGATGTATAAAGTTGAGGATTCAAATTTATTAGGCTTAAAAAGGAGATTTAAGTTTGTTCATCTTCTGGATTATTGCGAACACATTTGTAATGATTATTTATACCCATTAGTTCTTTCCAATTACTTTTCATCATATTTAACTGCTTTAGTAGCAACAGAATAAACAATTCTGGCAGCCTCTCAAAGACATTGCATTCTTTGAAAACTTTGAAAAAAAAAGTCTGACAGACGCATACATGCATATTCACACACACATGCACTTGGAGACACACACACACACACACACACACACACACACACACACACACACACACACACACACACACACACACACACACACACACACACACACACACGTCAGTTCCATTAAAAATTAAAAATAATTACACCCCCATTCATTTTAAGCCTATGAAACCATTAATAATATTCCCTACTACTAGCCATGCAGCATCCGCACACAATAGGAATATCTTTCCTCTTTGCACTCCCAAAAGACAACAGATCACTCATTACAGGATAACCAAGGTCTAGTGATTATTTTTGCAGCATTACAACCAAATCAATAAGAACATTTTTAGAAAGGATAGATGTCAAACCTAATCAAAATCCCAGCGGTATACAACCATAACTCTTCAGAATACCAGCATTCCTACTTTCAAATCCTTTGTCACAGATCTTTAATGTGTATCATGTCTGATATAGCTGCCAAAAAGTTCAAACACTTTATCACAATTCTCATCCTCACAAAATCCCCTACATCAGGACCTCAAGACTATTGTCACATATCATGTAAGTAACCAATAACCAACATATTCAAAAAGTCATTATGAAGAAGTATCTGAACACAGTATGAACTATGTACTTCTCGCCAGTGGGCAGCATTGTTTTGGAAATGGACAGAATACTCTGAATGCTATTTTCCGCAGTCACAGAAAATTATTTTTAGGGAAAGACTAAGCCTACTGGCACCCTCTTACTTATCTCAGTAGAGCCTTACAAAGAGCATAAACCACTTAATTCTGTTGGACAAATTACAGTCCTTCTCATGAAGTCAAAATCCCATCTTTTGATTTATTAAATATCTGATCAACTGTATCTTTCAAATGCAAACAGGAAAAGAACCCACTGATACTGGAACTTTCATATCAGGTGGTCCCAAGTCTCAACTTTAGGTCTGTTTTTGCTGTATATAATGGCCTGTGCACCACAATATCACCATTATACCTAACATATTATGCAGATGACATTGTTTCCCACAGAGCAAAGTCATCCTTAAATGCTACTATTCAAAAAGAACTTGAAAAGCACTTCTCCACTCAATTAGAGAGGTATAAATGTATTGAGCTCTCATGGTCAAATCTAATGGACCGCCACTTACCTTACTTCAAAAATCCATCTGTCTTCCAGTTATCACCCATATTTCACGACTCCTCTCAACTTCCTTTTAATTTACTCTATAGAAGACGCTGTCCATCCCTTGCAAATTAAATAAATGTTAAATCCTTTCTTTATGACCTCTGCAAGTGTGCCAACAACACGCTTACTTTTATAGAATCTCCTTCAACACATCCGTAGATGAAAAGTGTTTTAGTAAAACAGAGTCAACTGGAATCATCTTTCAGCTATCGTGCATCAGACCACAGTTTGTAAGGAATTCAGAATGCGACTGCAATCTCATCTCATTAATTCATACAAAAGCAACTGCTTCAGGGATGCAAGCCTCCTAACTTGTCTGCTCATACTATTCGTCCTCAGCTATATTAGGCAGAAATCTATTCACTACTAGGAACATTGTTTGACTGTCCACTCCTTTCACTTCCTTATAGTTCCATTAATCTTCATTTCTTAAACTATATTATACTAAAACAGTTTATTTACTATTCTGAACTATTGTTGGTATTACCTTCAGTATAACGATAGCTGCAAGTAACATGGGTGGAATGTTGCTGTATCTTACACTGCATTAACTCTTCTGTGTATATTCACGTTAATTGCAACAGCACCAGGGTTACAGCTGAAATGAGTCCTAGGACCAGATCACCTACCTGTTCAAACAAAAAGAGAAATATAAATGAATAAATAAAAACATTTCACTTGAAAAGTAAATATGTAAGCAAGAATAATCTTGTAGAAGAAATATAAAATAAGAGTACTGAACAGATAACATTCTATTCTAGATTCTAATTAATTTTAGCTGAAAGTAGTCTTCAAAATTAGTGAAAAATGTGCAATGATCTTACATGTAGCTCTGTCTTCTTGTGCATGCTTCAGTAGGCAAAAACACAAATATTGAGTTAACAGGCTCTTTTCTAATTATAAGAATCTCAGCAGGAGGTCAAGTGCCTTCAATTTAGATTTTTGGAAGATGTTTTTTGTTTCCACAGTAACACATATAATTTTTTACACCCTCCCCCCCTCTTGACTGGGAATAGCCTTAGGCTGATCCCCACTGCTTCAGCACTTACCCATCCCTGAATCCCCCAGTTACTTCTTTCTGAGTATCCTGGATATGACTATTGATTAGGTAGGCCCCTGACTTCTCAATGATGCTTTTTATTAGGTGCAAGGAATGAAGGATCTGATGGGGAGCAGTGAACATGCAACCTGGGAGCCATCATACTTGTAACAACCACTCAGTTAACCTAACTGTAGTAATAGCTAATGCAATGACATTGGGAAGTTGTCATTGCCCCCATAATAAACCTAAGATATCATGAGAGATTGCTGGTCTCCACCAGATGTCACCCAGGTATCAGACTTAGCTATTGCCTTAATAGAGACTAATAAAGCATATTCCCATTCGGAATGTATCTGACCCGACACTTGCAGCAGCTGGAGAGGCCACAAAAGTTCCTCACCAAAAGGATAAAGGGTCTCAAACATCTGTCCTATGCTGCCCGACTGAAAGAACTCCAGCTCTATTCAGTCGCTTACTGCTTGCTCAGAGGTGACCTTTGCCTAACATACAAGGCCATGTCAAACCCAGATTTGATGAATATGCTTCACCTCAAAAAATCTAGATCCGTCAGAGCCACAAGGGCGGGAGACTTAAACCTCGACACGGCTATTAATAGGACGTGCTGGAGGAATAGATTCATCACCCAAAGACTCCCTATGCTGTGGAATAAAATCCCGGTATATGTGAGGCAGAGCACCTCACTGGCCTTGTTCAAGAGAAATCTTGACCAATGGATGGGAGATCGCAGATATACCCCAGGGATTACCTCAGTGTCACTGCTCGACAGAGGCACAGCAAAATAATGGGTATAGTTCCCCATACTAAAGGGGTGGCGTAAGCCACAAAACTATGGGCTAGGCTTGTAAATGCCCTCGGGCAGATAGCCTAGTATGAACCTATGAACCTATGAACCTAAAATAAATGCAAATTAACTACTCTTAGAGAATGGGCAAACTGTACATCAGCACCCTGATCGGGGAATGAGCATTCTCCAGCAGGCTATTAATGTACAATTAATGCCCGCTGGCAAATGGATAGACCATTTCAGAGCAGCATATCAAGCTGCCGTGGAGCTCAGACTGAAAAAAAAAAAACTAACGTCTGCCATTGTTTTATGCTTGCTAATCAGTGCGTCTGCTGTTTAGTGAGTGTAAAATATATATAAAAAAAAGAAAACAAAAACAAAAGTCTGTGTGTTTGTCTGTCTGTGGGAGTGTTTGCATGCATGTGAGTGAAAGCGAGAATGATCAGGCCATTATTTTACACTCACTAAGCAGCGCTGCAGTAAGGGACCAAAAATAAAGCAAATATTTATATTTTTTTTAAATGATATATTTTGGATGTAAAATGTTTCCTCTAACATCATTTACATATACGATGGCAAATTTTAAACATTAGGAGAAAGTATTTTACATCCAAAATATATATAAAAAATATATAGTAATAAAAAATATAAATAAGTAAGTAAAACTCAACAATTTTACAGAGAACCCATTCTGTAAGCACAATAATCCCCTCCAGGGTGAGTGTTAATAGGTAATTAATGCCGTTCCCTCTGCCTACAGTCGGCCTCGCAACACACCTGGGCAGGCATTAGTTATACATTAGCACACACCCTATTGGATATTATTACTTGATTATGCCTTGTTGGAAGCCCAACAGAAACCTGATAGGAGTTAAACTGTCCCTCTTTGACCACAGTTCTTGCAGCAGGATTTGATGATCCTTCTAGAATATGTCTTAATTTAAGAAACTCTAAAAAAAAATATGGACCCAGCTCCCCACATCCAGTGGTTCACATATCCAGCAAATTGTGGAGGCCAACAGAATATGTTAGGGCCAACTGCTTTCGGGTATAAAAATATTTGTGGATATACTCCCTCCCAAGTATTTGAAATATTCTCAAGCACATTACAATCCTAGGAACTCCACAAGCTTGCCTCCACAATTCTTTGGACAAAGTTCAGCAAAGGTCCCTGACCAGTTTGTAATCATTCTTTCTTTCTTTCTTCCATATTACCAAAAGTTTCCTGTAAGTTTCTACATGGTCTTGCAGTCAAACGACTCTTGTCCTAAAGCATTGTTTACTACTCTTAATAATATTCACCCAGTTCCAGTATAAGCAATCAGTTGCAAGCAGCCAGTTGTTTGTTCTCCAAAAGGACATGAGGCCATATATAACAAATACTCTCCTGACCTAAAACTAACATATATCCTGTTATAGACCAAAGTATATTCCCACCCATTAACTGATGAGAATATTTCAGTTCCAACCCAGATATGATCCACTGATACAACTGTTGAAGGCTCCTCATTTACATTAATCTAAGCCAGTGACTGCAGAGAACTCCTAGTTTACCTTAATCTAAGATAGTGACTGCAGAGAGCTCCTCATTTACCTTAATCTAAGATAGTGATTGCAGAGAGCTTCTCATTTACCTTAATCTAAGATAGTGACTGCAGAGAGCTTCTCATTTACCTTAATCTAAGATAGTGACTGCAGAGAGCTCCTCGTTTACCGTAATCTAAGATAGTGACTGCAGAGAGCTCCTAGTTTACCTTAATCTAAGATAGTGACTGCAGAAAGCTCCTCATTTACCTTAATCTAAGATAGTGACTGCAGAGAGCTCCTCATTTACCTTAATCTAAGCTGGTGACTGCAGAGTGCTCCTTGTTTACCATAATCTAAGATAGTGACTGCAGAGAGCTCCTCGTTTACCTTAATCTATGATAGTGACTGCAGAGAGCTCCTAGTTTACCTTAATCTAAGATAGTGACTGCAGAGAGCTCCTCATTTACCTTAATCTAAGCTAGTGACTGCAAAGAGCTCCTTGTTTACCATAATCTAAGATAGTGACTGCAGAGAGCTCCTTGTTTACCATAATCTAAGCGAGTGACTGCTTATACATCATCATCACCCGCAATTTAATAAGGCTTTCAGGGAAATTTATCCATGACAGAGTTGCAAATAAAAGTGACCAATGAACTCTGTTGAAGGCCTTTCATATATACAGGGTCACTACTAACAGCTTAAACTCATTTATCCTTTCCTGTTTCATTATCAATAAGGTCTTGAGAATATTATCGTCTGTTTGTTCGCCTGGAATGAAGCCAAACTGATCAAGACAAATTGAACTAATCATTAAATAGAAAGATTTTTTTTTTCAGAATTATCATTAATGTTTTATATTTTATACTGCTGATTTAATATGGATAAAGAGTAATATGACTCTGGAAGTGATGGCTATTTCACTTACTTCAATAAGGTAGCTGTTACCTCCCTGTGCCTAGATTTCTGGACCTCACCAATTTACATACTTAAACATTCAACAAAATGAACAGTTTCTGCTGCATCCATTTTTCCCAAAATTACAGAGCTCAGACAGATTACAGTTTGGACTGTGGTTTTTGCCCTTTGCAAGTCTCACAGTTATGCATCACAGGCACTCCTCTGAAGTTAGATTCATTAAACTTGTTACACACCCTTGTGTCATAGTGGACAAAGTCAGACTTCAAAAAAATTTCTAATTTCCTCATGGGATAAAGCCAGTTCACCCATCTCAATATCAAACTCCACGTGGTACTTTTTAAATATTTCTGAAATTCTAACCAGTACTCAGCTAACTGATTTTGATCCCTGAACCCACAAGCTATCCACCCAATTAGCGGCTTTCTCCATCTTCAGCCTCTAAGACAATTATTTATATATATATATATATATATATATATATATATATATATATATATATATATATATAAAATATTCTTTTTTTTTTTTTACCTAAGTGCTCTTGATCTGTAGTCAGTCTCTTGCTCTGCCACTTTCTGCTGCTCCCAGCCTGCTGCCCCTTTAATATTTTCATGCAGGTTTGCTGTCATGTCATAACTCCAAGCAAAAGTCCTCTCTGGGATTCATTAACAATCATGTAGGTGCCTATGTAGTTTAAGTAAGTTATCATGATAAACAACAGTGCAAATCGAATATGCATGCTGGCCATCACACTTACACAGATGCAAGCACCTTTCATTAGTCAGAAATAATGTTCATGACCACAGAAAGTTACTTGCAAGCATGAGCACACAATGTAAACAAAATGGATCACATATAGGCAGTTCTCAGATACAAGCACATGCTGTAGTCCAGACGTATATAAGGGCATGTACAGTGAAACAATACAGAAAGAGGGGAAGTGAAATGGGTGAATTTGTACACAAAAATGTGTTATAATGATGTGTAAATGATGGAGAGGAGAATGTTTAAATTGTACTCGTATCCCACAGGCAAATGTGACGAAAGTGTATAAGAAGCAATTCTGATTTAAAATCTGCAAGACTGCATGAATGTCAATTCTGCAGTTACACACATAAGTACTAATAGACATGCATATAAAGGATGTGATAGGGTCATAAAGCTGCAGTGAAACAAAGTGGAGTGAAGATGTGATATAGATGTTATGTAAGTGGTTGGCTTGAGATAACAGTTTGCAGGGATAGACAATACATTATGGGATGAATGCATAGAATTCAGTTATAGCATATAAGGATGTATATACCTGGAAATGATGTATGAAAGCTGACAACATCTCTGCGTTATCCATCTCACCATGTATAGGTTCATAGGTCTGCACTAGGCTAATGGCCCTGGAGCCTTTACAGGCCAAGCCCATAGGATTACCATGGCATCGTGCCACCCAACCTTAGTTCCCAGTGCCTCTGTTGAGTAGAGCCACTGGAGTGATACCTGGGGTGAGTTTACTATTTCCCATCCACTCATCAAGATTTCTCTTGAAGATGGCCAGTGAGATGCTCTATTTGACATGTATGGGAAGTCAATTCCATAGCATGGGCAGTCTCTGGGTTATGAACTTGTCCCTCCAGCATGTTCTGTTGACTGCAGTAATGAGGTTGAGGACACTGGAGTGTGTGGTGCGGAGGGTAGGGATTTCTTTAGATGTAGCATTTCTAACAGAGCTGGGTCAGACATAGCTTTGTAAGTCAAGCAGAGATTGCCTCTAAGTAGGCGATATGAGACAGAGAATAGTTGAAGTTTTTTGAGTTTGTAAATATAGGGCAAGTTTTCAAGGCCAAGGATCCTCTTTGTGAGATACTTTTGCAGCCTCTCCAGTTGTTGCAGGTGTTTAGTGAGGTACATGCCAAATGGGGCATTGTACTTGATAACTGGCCTAATGAGGGAAGAGTAGAGGGAGACAATGACCTCTTTCTTCCTGGATACAAAACCCTTAGTAATGAGATGTACCACATAGAAGGACTTTCTGACCACATTGGCAATGTGGTGGTCAAAAGAGAAGTTGCTGTCACCCTGTGTTCCCAGATCTCTTATAATGCCTTCTCTGTTCAGTGGACTGTCATTGATGTGGTAATTCATGGGAACCAGGTTTTTCCCAAAGGGGATAACGATACATTTTTTTGGCATTGAGCTTAAGGTCATGGTTGTGACACCAGTCATTGGTCTCAGTGAGGCCTTTCTGTAGGATGTCGACATCACTTGAGGAGTTAATAATAGCTCCCAACTTGCAATCATCTGTGTAATTTGTAAGACAGAGTTCATTCATGTTGGCCTGGACTTCAGAGAAGTAGATACCAAACAGGAGAGGACCCAGGACCAAACTGTGTGGGACTCCACTCATGACTAATCAGCAGTCTGACGTGGAGTCAGCTATTTTCACATTGTGGGTTCTACCTGTCAGCCAGTTTGCAACCCACCTAGTAATACAGGGGTTGATGCCAAGCTTAGTGAGTTTTTCTATGATTCCTGAGTGGGGAATGGTATCAAAGGCCTTGGCCAGATCAAGGTAGGCTGTATGAACCACCTTGCCTTCATCCACAGCTCTGGTGACTGACTCAAAGAAGTCGATCAAGTTGAGCAGGCATGATCTACCTTCACAAAACCAAACTGTGTGGCATCCAGAGTTTGGAGATTACCTATATCCTTGTTTATTAGGTCCATGATGATGCGTTCCATAGCTTTGCATATCAGACAAGTCAGGCTAATTGGGAGAAAATTCCCGGGGTCTATATTTGCTCCTAATTTGTGGAGAGGTATGACTGTAGCAGTGTGCCACTCAGTAGTGACAAAGTCTGAGGTGAGGCTGTGATTGAACAGGGCACACAGGTGAGGTGCCAGTTCACTCTGTAGTTTATGTAGAACACAGCCAGGGATATTGTCAGGTCCCATAGAAGCTGTATTCTTGGCCTTGGACAGTGCTGTTTTAACCTGTGCAGCAGTAATTCTGGGTGCCTGGCAATCTACTGGTATTGTGATTGGTCCTTTGGGGGGGGGGTAAAGTTTGTACTGAATCTGTCAGCTGCTATATTGGAATATCTGTTGTCTCGTTATAGGGGGTACCATTGTGCCATAGCTTAGAGCAAATCTGGGTATTGCCATGGAGATTCTTTACATAACTATAGAAAGCCTTGTGGTTGTAGTTACTATCTGCTGCAATTCTGTTTTCATAGCTAGCTTTAGAGGATTTGATGAGGGATCTCAACTTTTTGTTGCAGCTGATAAGGGAGTTCTTCCA
Organism: Protopterus annectens; assembly: GCF_019279795.1. Lineage (NCBI taxonomy): Eukaryota > Metazoa > Chordata > Ceratodontiformes > Protopteridae > Protopterus > Protopterus annectens. The sequence continues at coordinate 449,264,342 of NC_056728.1, read as the reverse complement.
GTCTTGGAACTTCACCTTATTCTGTATCAGCTTCCTCCTTCTGTTGTAGAGTTTGTTTATGGCAGGGGACCACCAGATTGGCTTACTTTTTTTGGAGGAGAGCATCTTGGTTCTATTGGGTATGGTGAGATCCATGCATTTGTGTACGTGTTCATGCAGTGCATTGATGTATGATCTGGTAGTCATGCAACTATTCTCCATTTGCATGGGAGCTGTGAAGTTAGCCACATCTGTTTTTAAGAACCCAAAATAAGCTTTGGAGAAGTTTTTCATGGTGATTACCTTTGTGGGAGGGGGGGTGTGGATTTCCAAGGTGATTAGTTTGTGGTCAGATCAAACCAGGGAGGAGTTGACTGTTGGTGTAGAGCAATGGTCTCCCATGTTAGTAGTGACCAGGTCAAGGATGCTGCTACCTCTAGTGGGAGTAAGAACGAGCTAGTCCAGGACATTGGAATTAATGAATTCCAGGAAATGTATTGGTACATAAGTAGTTTTGCCAGTTAATGGAGTGGTAGTTGAATCTGTCCAGTATGACAGTGTTAGGTTGGAGCCTAATATTCTCTAGAGTGCTTAGGAATGCGGAGTGTGAGTCTTGGGACATGATTGGGGACCTATAGCAGGCTATGACCTAAGAACAAAACTGCAGCTATGAACCGAAACAAAATCTCAAAAAACACCTCCGAAGGCTGAAGAAACATCAGACTGGCACAAAATTATAGTTCAATGCCTTTAATTGCATAAATGCCCACAAAAATACTAAATCAAGTGCTTTCACCTGGCTTTATCAAGATGTTCAAAAGTTAAAACAAATACCCTTATATACCATAAAACACAGTCACATGATAGCTAATTACAAAATAATTACTCTAATTGAAAAAATTCTTCAAAGAACATTACATAATGAATAGCTTAATGAGAGTATCAAAATGTTTACATATTTATTTGTTTTAATATATTTTAAATTAGCTTGTGGTTACATTTACATTTTTAGTTAAATATTTTATGATGTATGTGTGATTAATGATACTCTCATTAAGCTATTCATTATGTAATGTTCTTTTAAGAATTTTTTCAATTAGAGTAATTATTTTGTAATTAGCTATCATGTGACTGTATTTTATGGTATATAAGGGTATTTGTTTTAACTTTTGAACATCTTGATAAAGCCTGGTATTAGCCAGGTGAAAGCGCTTGATTTAGTATTTTTGTGGGCATTTATGCAATTAAAGGCATTGAACTATAATTTTGTGCTAGTCTGACGTTTCTTCAGCCTTCGGAGGTGTTTTTTGAGATTTTATTTTGGTTCGTAGCTGCAGTTTTGTTCTTGGATTTTTATGGCTGAAGGAGCTGACTCAGTGGATTTTTAGAGTACATGAATGCTACTCAGAGATGAGCGCGACGATGCTCCGGTGACAAGGCGAATTTAAACAAGTACTGGCTTTACTAACCCAGTTAAGCAACAATTTTTTGGTGCTGGGATCTGGAGACACTGTTTTCTCATTACCTGGTAACCAACAGGAGGGTTTGAAAAAGAAGATTCTGTCACCTATAATTCGAGTGCAAAATGGTACTGACCGGGTGGAACTTCCTGATGAGATTTTATTGGTGGAAGCGATCTGCAGGAGCAGCCTGGTAAAGTGCACATTAACCAAAGCAACGGATTTATTACACAAATGAAGAACTTTAACTTTAATGCGTGGACTGAGAAGCAGTTTGTTTTTAAACAAGGTATTTTTTCAACCCCTTTGGCTCAAAATGACAATGTGGAACAAGATTTTAAAGAACTAAGTGACAAGTTGTACGCATTTAAGACTATGCAGTTAGAAATTGATTATTTGAAATAATGCATACGCGTACAACGTGTCCCAAAAGGCTTGCGCTGTTTTAAATTTCCTAACAGCGCATTGCCAGGAACTTCTTTATACTCGAGTTTGGTAAAACTTTTTGATAAAACTGGCTTGGAAGTTCTTGACCTCATGATCAAAGATTACGAGGTTAAAGCGGATGGTTTACTTAATGAAGTTAATAATTTAAATGATTCTATGGTTAAAAGAAAATTTTTTGAGTGTAAAAAAAGAATATGATGGGATTTTTAATGAGGTTGACCAGCATTGTATAAAGGTTGTCAATCGTAAAATCAGAAAGTTGGAGCATGATATGGCTGAATATAGGGATGGGCTGGCCTATCTGATACCTGGTAAAGGTAGGATGAATACAGGTTACATCACAGATATGCCTGATAAACCTGTGTTTATTGATAATGAAGTTAATCCTGTTATGGAACTACCCAGAAGAAGTGAACGTTTAGCTCAAAAAGAGAATAGAAACATACATCAGGGTTTTCATGTTCCCCAGGGCAGACCGAGGGGGAGGAGCACAACACACTACCAACAAGGTTGGAACAGGCCACGCAGATAAATGATACTGATTCTGAAACTAGTGTTGAATCTTATAATTCATTGTTTGATACAACAGAATGTAACCACAAAGTAGTAACTAAAAACAATTTTACTATTTATAATTTTACTGACATTGATATGACCACTGATTTTTTCGAACTATTTACTAGAGGTTTCCAGTTTGTTCCTTTGCGTTCATTAAATTTATCTAATACATTAGTAGATTTGAAGCTTTTTGTGAGGCGTTTGAACCTTGCACTACAATTTAAAGGGCAAGAAATGACAAATAGCTATTTGTTAGGACTAGCACTATAAACCCCCCATTCACCCCACTTTAAAAATTTTTGAGGAAATGGTAGAGGCGGACTTAAGAAAACAATTTTCATTCAATATATATCTTCCACCTACAAATCTAGATTTGAAAATGTACCAGTTAATTAATTTTTTTAAAGAATGAAGGGGTTAGAGTCATGAAACCAGACAAGGGTGGGGGGTAGTGTTAATGTATAATTGGGTTTATGAATCTCACATTTACAATATGTTACAGGACACCCAGCAGTATGAGGTATTTTCTAGAAATGAATTAAATATATCTTACTCTAAAATTAAGTTTGTGCTATTTGACCATTTAATGCAAGGTGCAATTAACGAAAAGTTATACAACTACTTCTATGTGGATAAACCCAAGATTCCGGTGATATTTGGAATACCTAAAGTTCACAAAGGGTTAGACCCTTTGAAGTTTAGGCCAATAGTTTCTGGGTCTGGCAGTATCACAGAACCATTAGGTAAATTCATTGACCAAACTATAAAAAAGTTTGTAACTTCTTTAAAACATGTCTGTAGAGACTCCTGGGAATTTCTTAAAGGTATCGAAAGGAGTCTCTACAAACCCACTTGTCTGATGGTAACCACTGATATTGTGGAGTTATTTCCGAGTATTCCACACCACACAGGTTTAGAATGGTTTAATGAGACATTAGCTACACAATCTGGTTTAGGGGCGAATACAGTTATGTTATTAGTGGAATTTATGGAAATTGTTCTTCAGAATAATTTTATTTATTTCAATGGAGAAATATTTAAACAAAAAAGGGGGTGGCAATGGGTACTCCTTGCGCCTCAGCATATGCAAATATTGTTTTATACTATTGGGAGAATAAATTTATCTTTACGACTAGTTGGGCTAAATACATTATCCATTACAAACGTTTCTTGGACGATATTTGTATTTTGTGGGATGGGGATTTGAATAAATTTAAGGAATTTATGGCACATATTAATATGTCTACACACTTTCTCTCTTTCACATACAATGTTAGCAATGACAAGCTCAATTACCTTGATGTAACGCTCCACAAAGATTATGCTAATGGCTTTTTCCAATCTGAAATCTATAGAAAGGCCACTTTCTCAAATTCTTATTTGCATTTTGAAAGTGGTCATCCTTTCCACCAGAAAAAAGGAATAATAAAAGGACAATTCATATGGGCATCTAGAATGTCCAGCACAAAATGAATTGTTTCTTAAAGAGGTTGACATGTTGAAGGAGTTTTTTACAGAGAGGGGTTATCCAACAAGTTTGATTAATAAACTGGCTTTAGAAGTAATTACTAATAGGGAATTTAAATGTTACCCATTATTGGGTGTTGGACAACAGGCAGTTGAGAAGAAAGTACAGGAAGATAAATTTGAGCTACACAGTACATTTATCTACACATTCACCAAGGAAGCTGAATATGTAGAATCAACTGTGTTAAAATATTGGCCAGTTTTGACTCTTCAGGAAGATATGCACAATGTGATACCTCCAAAGCCCAGTTTTGTAAAAAGAAGGGACACAAATTTAAAAGGTTTATATGAAGGTAAAAACCGTGGTAGAACCAGGCATCCACTCTAAGGTTAGGTACATTTAAATGTGGAGCCTGTAGTCAGTGTTCCTTTGTTTTAAATGACAGTAGTTTACACATCCCATCAAGAAACTTTAGGTTCTATTCAAGTGGTCATTTTAACTGTGGAACTAGAGGGGTAGTATATTTAGGTGTCTGTATACAATGTTACAGTTTTTATATAGGAAAGACTGAAAGGCCTTTAAGACGTAGAATATATGAACATCTATATGAGGTAACTAAAAAGAAAGATACTAATGCCTTTTATAAGCATTATATCCAGTGCCCCAATATGCAGTTAAAGTTTTTGGTCCTGGAACAAGTTGTACAAGACCAAAGAGGGGGTGATTGGGAAACATTTCTCGAATACAGAGAACTGCTGTGGCAATTAAAGTTAAATGCCTCAAAACCTCCTGGTCTTAATGATAATGTTAGTATTAAAAGCATTCTTAGGATGAGAAGAGCAAAACTATGAAAATGTTTACATATTTATTTGTTTTAATATATTTTAAATTAACTTGTGGTTACATTTACATTTTTAGTTAAATATTTTATGATGTATGTGTGATTAATGATACTCTCATTAAGCTATTCATTATGTAATGTTCTTTTAAGAAATTTTTCAATTAGAGTAATTATTTTGTAATTAGCTATCATGTGACTGTGTTTTATGGTATATAAGGGTATTTGTTTTAACTTTTGAACATCTTGATAAAGCCTGGTATTAGCCAGGTGAAAGCGCTTGATTTAGTATTTTTGTGGGCATTTATGCAATTAAAGGCATTGAACTATAATTTTGTGCCAGTCTGACATTTCTTCAGCCTTCGGAGGTGTTTTTTGAGGCTATGACCTAAATCACTGTCTTACCCAATGTTAGCTGCACCTGAAGTATGTCTGATGTGTTATGTTGGGCTACCAGTCTGGAGGTGTGCACATCCTTTATGAATATGGAAACACCACTGCCTTTGGAGCTTCAGTCCAAGTTCTGGGGCCAAAAGGTGTGGAATGAGTTATAGCATGGTAGTGCAGGGGTGCATTCTGCTGCCCTGAACCAGGTCTCTGTTACAGCACAAATGTTGACGTTCTCCATTTCAAGGAGTGCTTTGAATGAGTACATTTTGAGATTTAGACTTCTAATGTTGAGCAGTATGACCCTCATTGTATTTGTTTGTAGCTGTTATGGTCGTAATTTGGTCTTTGGAACACCACCTAAAAAAGGCAATATAGGGGTGCCAATAGCCATGGCTAGTATCCAGAAGCCATTGGGTGACAGATGTAGGCCATCTCTGGTAAAGCATTGAGGTCTGTCAATCATGTCATCCCAGGCAGACAGATAATCGATCCCCTTAGAATGACACCAGAAACTTAGCCAACTGTTGAGGTCATTCACACCCACATGTACAATGAAAGAGTCATATTTGTACCTGTTGTTGAGGGACCTGAGTGCATGCGTTATGTGGTGGATCCTGGAACCTGACAGGCAGCTGACTGTTACTTTCTCCTTATTCAACCTAGTGAGTGGGACATCAGTGTTCCTCACTACTGAGTCACATATGACTAGTGTGTTGGGCATGCTGTTTTGTCTTAGGGGCTTTGGTTGAATGGCACACTGTTTAGAAGAGTTATGCATCTCATGATTAGTTTTGTCTTGTGGTGGTCGAGTGCATTTCTGCCTTCAATGTCTCTGCTGTTTGGGTAGATTTTTAATGAGAGCCTCCACAAAGGTGGGTGTGTGATTTGTGTTTTTATGTGAAGGCAGTGCTGGTGCTTGTTCTGGAGGGCTATGTGTTCCATGTGGTGTGGTGCAAGTGTTGACCTTCTTCTCTTGACCAGCTGTTCCAGTCATAGCTGAAGAGTGCGTGGGTTCCAATTTGGCTATATAAGTGCAATTCTCGCAAGTCTGAGTGTCGGGAGGTAAGAGGAGAGGGTTGTCGGTGTACATGAGCCAGTTGCTACATTGCCTCATGATGCTCAAGTTCACCAGGTTAAGAAGAGAAAGCACAAGGAACTGACCTTTAGACATGCCTGAAGGGGTGGGCAATAATAATCAGTACTGGAGCGGTTCCATTGTAGAGCATTTAGTGCTGGTAGCACTTTTGTGTGCTACAATAATTGCTACAAGAAGTGTGGTAAACTGCTAGACTAATAAGCTAGTAAAAGTACAAGAGAGGAGAGAACTAGCAGATCTAAGGAAGAAATTGAAGAGTAGGATTTGGCACCACTCAGAAGCTTACAAACAGTCCTGGATACAGCAAATCTGTATCTATTCTAGACTAGCCACAGGAAAGGTGGGAAACAAGTGCAAATGCGGGCTTTTAATCCTGAAAGTTGAAAGAGATGGAAAAACTGCCCAAACAGCCAATAAACTACAATTTCTGTTTCTGGGCCAGAAACCACTCCTCTTGTGATAGATAGGCTACATAGTGATTACCACTCCCACTGATAAGCTAAAAGGCTTCCCTCCAACACAGAAAGGCTTGGGGGACTCAGAAGTATACATAAGGTCCTGGATACGGCAAATCTGTATCTGGACTAGACTAGTTATGGGAAAGACGGGAAAAGCGCAAACACAGGCTTTTAGACCAGAAAGTTGAAAGAGATGGAAAAACTGCCCAAACACCCAATAAACTACAATTTCTGGACCAGAAACCACTCCTCTTGTGGTAGACACGCTACCTAGAGTGTACCACTCCCACTGACAAGCTATAAGGCTTCCCTCAGACACAGAAAGGCTTGGGGGGCTCAGAAGCTTACAAACAGTATTGGATACAGCAAATCTCTATCTGGACTAGACTAGTTACAGGAAAGGCAGGAAACAAGCTTAGAATTTTTTTTTGTATACATCAGAACGAAAGGACCTTACAGCTGTAATGTCAGGGAGCTCAGAAATGGACATGTTTTTGCAAAGAAATGACAGTAGCACCACTAGGAAATGGTTTATCACCTATAAGCATGTAATAGACAGGCAAATGCTGTATGGTTATGTAAATGATACATGCCAATCTAATAACAAACAACACACATAAGTGACCAAAACAAGACTGAGAGTATGGCATGTCAAGAGTCCAGTTTTGCCCCTGCTGATTTGCAAACATGTCTGACATACATGTCGGAAATACTGGGCATGCTCACATACAATTACAGGAGACTGTAAAAGAACAGCAGTGCAAAAGCAGCAACACAATAGAAAGTGTTGTAACAGAGGACCAATCAGATTTCTTGATGGTCTCACTGCATGCCATACAGTAAGCTACATTTATGGAATCACACATCTGCCTTAACTGTATATTGTGATAGAAACAACTGAAGTATCAAACATGTCTGGAGGATGACATGCAATACAGACCATAATCATCTTGGGAATAGGTAATGCATATGAGCAAGGAATGACCTTAGAAGCATCTGCGTCATGTCCTTTTTAGACCACTTGCTCGAACAGGTATCATAAAGATGCATAATGATTATAGACACCACAGACAAAAGCATATTGGTCACGTAAGGAAGAACACCCCAGAAGGGTGTACTGCATTAGTTTACCATATAAGGTGTACTGACAACCTACCTGGTATGAAAATGCATGAAAATCTGGCCCTCTGAGAGTGTGTAAGCCTCTGTAGTCTGACAGACAGATGTTACTAGATTCAGACACCTACCTATTATATCAAGTGCTCTCTAGATCCTTGTATTGACTGCATGTGCCACATCAGATTGCAATGGAGGTTGTCACAAATAAGTGAACAGAATATGTGTGTCAACACAGGAGGTAAGGATATAATATGTGCAATCAGATTTAGTCAGAATGTTAGAAAGGTGCTGCACATGTTACTGTCCACACCACTTTGAGCATTACAATATGACTGATTCTTTGACAAGGAAGCTGTTTCTGTCATGTAGGACATACATTATCATAGAAGTGAACACTAGTCTCTGTGCAGATGTGCTATATATGCCAATACTAAATGCACATGGCACAGGAGCACTCACAGCATGACATGCCCTGAATAAACATTTTAATGCCATGCAATCACAACTTGTGATGATATATCATTTTCCAACATAAAACCAAATAACAATAACTAGATACAATGGTGTTTATATAACATCAATACAGTCATGCAATCTTGCCCTTTTCAGGAAATGAACAGCAAGTGGTGCAACTCTACTGACTAATGACATCTGGATAAACCACAATTGCCACAGATGAAGTCTTACAACTAATATGACAATTCATCTATGCTAACGTATTACATCATCTATATGTGTGGTAAACACTCTGAGATGAAAGGGATTGTGGAGGTCTGTCACACTGTAGATGGACACATTATCACATTGGTCTATGTCAGTCATATGTTAGAGTATAGGGTCCAACAATGCTAACAGGTAATAAATGTGGATGTTAAACACATGAGCATCTGACAGCAGACAGTACATATTTTACAAGATGAATGTGTCATGGTAGAAATGTCACTACATATGTGGTCATGTGAAGGCAATCCATCATGTTCTTTCTCTAAAGGATATTTATGCCTGCAATTGCTGTAGTATGTTAACAACAGACAGCATGTTGTATCATTCCTCCATGCAAGAGGATAACACTTTGATGTATGTTACGAAAGTAACACAAAAGCAAATGTCATTTCTCTGAATAAAAGCATTGCTATGTGACTAACTCCTATATATTTTAGTAAAAGGGATCGACATCTATATTTCTACAAAGTCAATGTGCATGACAACACTGTTAGTGACATGAATAATAACAATAACACTGGCACAATGTAGTCTGAGCAGTAATGGATGGATTTCACATAACTACCCAAGATCACAAGCTAAACATCATTGCCTGAATCACAAGTACAGCTGAGACAGTGCACAGCAAAATGGATGACATCACCACCATGGATGTTTATGCTAAAAAGTGTTTAAAGTGCACACTCACACTGTACAGTTACACATCATATATGCCTTTGCAGAATAGTACACACAGTATTAAGGTGAAAGACATACCCACAGTTGGATGCCAACATCTTACACATGTAGTTACACAATGTACAGAACACACTATCAAAGTCACACAACACAGGAGAATGCATACTCTAAATGTTTCACACTACAGGTATGTTAGCAGTATATAATCATTGTGTGGACAAAATATTATTCTCCCTGGTAATACTAGGATTTGCAAGTATCATAGAGTGCCATTGTAATACAATTCCATAATTAGAAGGATACATAAAGGTGGTTATGATGTGACCCACTGTAAATAATACTCATAACTGTCACACTACTGAAGCAGTGATGGAATTGAACCACCTGCCTATGCACTTACAGCATCGATACAGCAAATTATCAGCAGCCAGTGCCACAGGAGACTAATGACTATATTGAGACATATAGTATCTATGGAGGGATGGCATCAGCAATAAATTGCCAAGGAGATATATCTGATAGCAGTAGTTCTACAGCCAATCAGGGCTTGTAAAAGTTGTCACTATATATGTGTATAAAACAATCATGACTCCATTCACAGTCACACTTGCAGAAGTTAAGCACTAATGTAGTCAAACATCCTGCTTATCTATTCATACATTATAAAGAATAGTGCCAGACAAGCAGGCACCACAGTAGATGTCTGACATTCAAAAAGTTTCAGTTCACTAGCAAAACAATAACTTCATCAGTGTTTTGAACCAAAGGTATAAGCAGACAATATAATGTGTGCTCTTATTGAATTAATGTATAAATTTATGGACATAATATTTCCTAAAAAGCAAAAGCTTTCTTTATATGCTGCTTATAAAATTGCAATAATTACATTGCAATCAATATGCATAAACAACTTTATGTAGCAATGAAGTTTTGGATGTGAAAGCTGGGCTTAGAGGATAGTGTACTCATCTTTGATTTATGGAGCAGTTTGCACAGTTAAATTCATCCTCTTCAAGGGAAAGGGGGAAGCAACAAGCATTACACATATATGTACATACACATACACATTTCCATGATGAGTACTGAACCTTCTACCTATCTAGTTTATACCATCTAGAGAGCACCGCAGCACTCACAAGCACCACAGATGTCTGCTTCAGAGGAAAAGATTGCACTTTTGTGTGGATGACCTCATCAGTGTGTTTCAGAAAAAAATGATACTGCAAAAATATGTATAATGGAGCTGTGAGACTAGTTGAATCTGTTATTCTTAGCAGAAGTAAATACACCACCCAGTGACAGAACATTCTCACACAAACGCACACAAGTCTTACATGTTGGACATTAAACCCCCTACGTATCTATATTAACATACAAAACACTGTATTAGTTACTAGTGTCACAGGAGAAGTCTGATTCTTAAGGGAGAGGTTGAACTTTTGTCAGGATGACCTCATCAGTGTGTCTCAGAGAAGGTACTGTTGTAAAAACAATGATAAGGGAAGTTAGAGAACAGTCAAATGTGTTATCCTCATGAGAGGTGGGTAAACCACCAAGTGAAACACAGCTGCACAGTCACATACACACACACACACACACACACACACACACACACACACACACACATACACACATCTTCCATGTTGGGCATCAAACCTGCTATTTAAGTTACACAACCTAGATAGCACTGTAGTAGTCACTAGTACACAGGAGAAGTCTGACTGTTAGGAGACAGACTGCACTTTTTTCAGGACAACCTCATCAGTGTGTTTCAGAGAGATTGTTACTGTAAAAACAGGAATAATGGAGCTCTGAGAACATTTAAATGTTTTATTCAGAGGGAACATGAATACACCACTAAATGATAAATACATTCTCACATACAAATGCACACATAAACACAAGTCTTCCATGTTGGGTATTAAACTTCTTACCTATCTAGGTTACACAATGTATAGAGTAATCTCCTAGTTGCAAGTGCCAGAGGAGAAGACCAACAATACCCATCTGAAATTTAATACTGGAATATTTATAGAAATCAGTGCTTTGAAGAGATGGTACTGTGCATCACAGGTCAAGCAAGAAATGCATATGTGTACACAGGACAATATGATATCACTATGATTGTCACGTGTAGTGAAATACTTTTATAATGAAATGTAGATACTGCCCTTATTGTGCATTGTGTACCTGTGAGGCATATTGACATATCCCACATAATCAGATGACATACACATTGTCTGCTGCACAACAATGGATTATCAATCAAACATTGCAGTGATATATCATGGGGATAATTGCACACTTTTACTTCCTCCTACTTGCACTATGTGCATTGGCAAGAAAAGCCATGTATGTTATACATAGGATAGTGCACTGCAGAATGACAGTGATGGATTTGGTGAGAATAGGTTAACTAAGATAGTAAAGCAGTGCAAATATAAACAATGTAGAGCAGATATATTACTTTACATGAATGAGTTAAGTGAGCTAACATCAACCAAATATCATGATCATCTTTGGGCAACAGTAATACAGAGACACAAATGTACAACAGAAAACTATAATTCTTTGATCTCATCTTTTTTTTCTTGTACTGTTTGAGTGCAGCACTGCTAAGCTGATTTGTGCTGCTGATGGCAAAGTGTTTGCACATGTGTACTCATACCCTGAAGTGTTGAACTTACAATATTAGTTAGCAGTAGTCTCTGTTGCAGTCTTCCAGCTTCTGTGTAAAGATCTTTACAAGACATCTTTTACAATAGGTAGCAGGCAGAATTACTGTAGCAGCAGGATGATCATGGTGTGTTAAGTTATGGTTTAGACATCATTTAGAGGAACAGTAGTCAGACAAATCACAAAAAATGTTGTCATCCATGTATTCGAACATTTTCAGCATGCCAAGAAAAAATATATACCTGAGTATCGTAGCACAATTTGAAATTTATATTTGTGAAATTTAATATTTGACTAGATTTCAGCAAGCCTGAATGTGTTTAATCATCTTTATTACCCTACTGATCACCGAAATCCATACATCCAAATCTTCATCTTGTTTAAAATTACAGTAAACTGAATAAACAGCAGTGCAAGGTGAAACAGAATAATGTAGATGAAGGCAATCACATTCAAAGATATTGCCATAGGCTTTATATTTCCATGTAGCCTTAATTGCATTTGTTGCCCAGCACCAGACATTGCACAAATGCAAAGGTGGGAGAATAATGACACAGAAGGGAGAAGATACATGTAGGAGTGACATGCAGACAGGGACAAACTGAATTATTACTGAGAATAATAACGGCAGCTCACAACAATATGTAGCCAGCAAGTGCACCTAAATTACTGAACCAACAACACTCATTAACATTTAGCTAATGGCTGCAATAGTCCCTTGAAATTATTAAACCAAATATTTCTACAGATTTGAGCATTAATTCATCACACCACAAAGGAATTATTATTTCACAACATTAAAATAACATTCATGAAGCACACTGAAAATGTATTAAATAAATTGAAGAAGGAGGAGTGAACAGAGAGAGGTACAGATAGATACAGAGAGGAGCAGCAAATATATGTTTTGTAGGACATGTAGGGACATCTGTAAGTTGTAATCTTATTTGCTAAATCATCCTTAGTCTGTCTGTTCTGTACAATAAACTGATAGCTAGAAGTACAAATAAGGGGTGACAGAGTGCAATAAACATGAACACCTAACCAGGATAAGGTTGGCTTACTAAGTCAACCTGTTGGGCCTGCAAATTTTTAAAAATGGTATCTTATTGCACTATTCCAATGCTATGTTAAGGAAATGTACTATATGTAGAAAAATACAGGCCTTTGCAAGTAAATATGTGATAGGAATATGAACTAAGCAGACATACAGCTGTATTCAAACCCATGACACTATGTCAAAACATCAGGCTACAAGGTAATATCTCACCATGCCACATATAATCTCCTTGTTTAATAATCCAGCAACCTAATAAATGTTACATAAACATTTCTATAGTACTAAGTAAAAGCCAGCAAAGGTACAAAAAAGAACTATAAACTCCAAACAAGTACCCTTGACAGGAAAATACAGCAGATAATTGTTCTTTGATGCAAAAATCCAAGTTTAATTCACACAAGCAGCTTCCAAGGTATAAAATCAAAGCACATAATGGCACATAAATGCCCTTCACCAACTCAGCATTGTTGTCTAGTTAAAACAGACTTCATCAGATGCAGACTCATACCAAACTACACATATTTATATCAATTAATATTTAAACTACCCAATCAGCAACACTAAATAAATAAATGTGATTAAAAAAGCTTAAAACCCATGCCTTGTCATTTATAAAATAAAATGTTAAAACACACTTAAAAGACTTGAACATTTTCATTCCAAATGTAAATAAAACTGCATATCAATAAAAAATAAATAAAGAAATGCAACTAAATATTCAACATCACACAATACAATTTTAAAAGACATATACAATTTAAAATGTTTAGTACTGCCTTTAGTATGGCTTTACTCCATATTCCCAAAAGTGCAAGCACAGTCTGGGGGTGCAGATGGTCAGTCTGACACTGAGGTTGCAACTTTCACATCACCAACCTATGTTTTGGACACAGTCAGTATGCCTATGCAAGCCCAAGACACAAAAACCTCTGATATAGGACAGGTTGAGGTTTAACACAGTTGATCAGGCTACTGTGGTTATTCTGGTTGCAGAGCTGATTGCCTCTCCTGGTAGCCATCATGAAGGCATGTTGCCACAAAGGAGGATTGGTAGGATTACAAGAGGAAGCCGCTATCCAATTTCCTCATGAAGCTGGTGCCTCCAGACATATGTGTAGGGCCATAGTGGAAGCACAGGTGTGTTCCACCAGGACCTCAGAAGAGATAGTGTGACTAGTGAATATTGTGCATTCTGATGTGTGACTCTCCAAACCATGTGGAAAACTTCTTAGGATGAACTGCGCACTGGATCAGGCAGTTTCTGTGGCAGAACATCTGTTGAGGGAGGTTGTGTATCCATGTAGCCAAAGAAATGCTCCATCTTCTGTTGTTAGCAGACATGTCCATGCAAGATCCCACTGCCTCGATGACACTATATCCACTGCTCCAACAGTGATTGCAGTGTCCACACCCAGATGTAGTAGAACATGAGGATGTGGTTCTGGATGTAGTCCTGATGAGAGTTCATCCAGCAGACATCACTCACATTCATGTAGCACCCTGATTCCTAACAAGGGCCAAGAAAGTACCAGTGCAAATCATCACAGAGGTGGTTCTCATGGCCAGGGATGATGATGATGTTTAACTGAGTAGTCTACCATGCATGGCTCCCACCTGTCCAAGATGCCATGGCATAGTGCTAGAACAGTCCTTGAATGGTAATTCACATGCCCATTCTATTTTATACACATGCAAACTATCTGGACAGTGCTGTTGATTGCTATACATCTGTTATTACTGACACTAAGCACTGCTCTAAGAGATACATGTGTTCCTTATTTGCACATGTTCACTTCTTTGGTGTCAGCCTTGCCATCCCACCCTCCACCCTGTGCAAATGAT